>NC_056742.1:526620872-526920872 GCF_019279795.1 Protopterus annectens | reverse complement strand
CAGAAGTAAATGGAAGCGTTTTTCCATATGGGCAAAAAGTAGAGATTTAGATCCTTTTACTGCTCCCATCCCTAAGGTTCCTGACTCCTTGTCCCATATGTTTGACCAAGGAGCTAGTGCTTCTACAGTCAAGGTTCAAATGGCAGCTATTTCCCATTTCCACATTGGGGATAACCTTGGCCCCTTAGCGTCTGTTAAGATATGCAAAACCTTTTTGAAGGGCACCTTTCTGTTGAAACCTCCTGTCAAGAATGCGGTTCCACCTTGGGACTTAACCTTGGTTCTTCAGGACTTGACTGGCCCACCCTTTGAACCAGCGGCTTCAGTTGAGTTAAAATTTTTATCTTGGAAAACGGCCTTCCTGATTGCAATTACTTCAGCCAGGAGAGTATCTGAGCTTCAAGCCCTTTGCATGAAACCCCCGTATCTGGTCTTCCATAAGGACAGAGTGTCTCTCAGGACTAACCCTTCTTTCTTGCCCAAGGTAGCCTCTGTATCCAATATCAACCAATCCATTAATTTGCTTGTGTTTTTTCCCCAACTTTCAGAACAAAGGGGAATACAGATTGCACTTATTGGATGTACACAGACAAGTGCATTTCTACTTGCACAGGACGGCTACTACGAGGAAATCAGATCAACTGTTTGTTTCTTTCGCTAAACCATCTATGGGTAAGCCTATTATGAAAGTTACCTTGGCCAGATGGATATCCCAATGCATCAGGCATGCTTATTTAGCCTCTGGCCAGCCTGAACACTTGGGGGTCCATGCCCATTCTACCAGGTCTATGGCTATTTCTGCAGCATTCTGGTCGAGAGTACCTCTAGACAACATCTACTCAGCAGCTACTTGGTCCTCTTCTCATACCTTCATTTCTCATTATAAGTTGGATCTGATATCCAGGAGTAGGGCATCATTTGGCTCCACAGTGCTCCGGAATATCCTTCCTTGAGGTCCGCCCAAGGATTTAGGTAGCTGGGGACTCTGTCCCACAGGGTGCTGATCAAATGAAGTTAACTACTTCAGATAAAGAAGTTCTGTACTCACCATAACGTTCCATCTGAGTAGGTAACTTCATTTGTCTGCAACCTACCCCCCCTCCTTCCCCCTAACCTGTTTTATGTTTATTCCATTACGCAGGTTTTCACCTGGTCTTGCATTAGGTTAGTGTTCCTCTTTCGAGGGTTGTAGTCTGTTTCATGTTTGGCAAACTCGATCTGAGGACTGGAGGGAGATGGCAGGGGATTATGGGTAAGGGGGAGGAGCTGAGAGCTCGAATCTTTTAGCTTGGAAAGCTGCCGGCTCGGATCCGAGGACGGATCTGATACCCACAGGTTGCAGACGAAGTTACCTACTCAGATGGAACGTTATGGTGAGTACATAACTTCTTTTTTCAGTTAACTAAAACAATACTGCCATTATAAGCATCTGTTTTCTTTTATCTTTCCGTTTTGTAGAAGAGATTAAGATCTCTTGAACAGGTATTTATACCACTATTGGACTTACAGATGTGCTGTAGGTCTTGTCTAGGGCTGTGAACACAAATGCCATTGTCAAGAAAGCACAGCAATGCCTCTACTTTCTGCAAAAGTTCTTACGACCTTCTAAAGGGACACAATTTAGAGCATCATGACAAACAGTTTCACAGCTTGGTATGGCAACTGCTCCAGCACAGATTGCACGTCCCTCTAAAGAGTGGTGAAAGCAGCAGAAAATATTACCAGGACCACTCTACCATCTATTCCAGTCTTGTTGTCTTAACAGGGCCAGAAGAATAGTAATGGACTACACTCACCCTACATATGGACTGTTTCTCCACCTGACATCTGGGAGGTGTTATCACAGCATACTTTGCAAAATGGTCAGATTTAGCAGAAGCTTCTATCTCCTGGCCATTAGGCTACTGAACTCCAATATCAACGTACATGTCACTTGTCATCAGGGACAGTAGATAATATGACGAGTGAGGAGCATATTTGTGTGCAATAACCTTAAAAGGTCTTAAATACACTGTGCAATTAATCTAGCGGAGCATAATTTCTGTGCAATATCCACTGATACTAAAACAGCATCCTATGCAATAAGTAACAGCTGTGAAATTTTTGTACATTAAATATCATGTTTCCTTAGAGTAGTGCCAACAGAATCCTGTACAATAAGAAATAGCTGTGGAATTGCGTGCAATAAATACCTTGTCTCTTTAGCTTAGTAAATGTCTGTTGATATGTAAAACAATAAATATCATGTAGTAGGAATGTCTAAATGTAGTAATGTGAATTGTCTTATATGTTAGATGTTTGAGCATAGAGCCTGGAATAATGTAATTTGTTCAGTTGCACTTGTGTAGTCTGAATGACAGTAAAGGTTACTTTGACTTTGATTAAAGCAGAATTTCTGATCGTCTTTTACCTGGGGTTGCTATTTCTATCTTATATCTACATTTGGTGGAGTTGGGTTCAGGCGCCTAGGCAGCGAAATATTTCCCTGTGGTACATTTGACTGGGGATACATGGCTGAAGTGACATTCAGCTGCAGAGAAATATGGCTGTTTGCAAATTCCCTGTGGGCAAAGAGAAGCACAGCCTACCATGCTCACAGCTTTAATATCCAAATGAATGGTGGCAGAAGAAGGGATGAGTGTTGTGCTCAGTGCACAGTACAAACTCATGTAACTACAACATGTAGAAGTATGCTATAGCATGGAGAAAATCCTGCAGGATACTGTAGTCACATTTATGCTCCAGTATGTGTTTTAGGTAATGTTCCCTAGACACTGTGAAGGGGGGGTAGTGGTCCACACACTCCAATTATAAAGGCACTGTCCACTGTGCACTGCATTTGTACTGCCAGTGACATGCCCTCTGGCCAGCCTGCTGTTGATGCCTGCCATATTGCCTGCTGTCTCATGTTCCGTTGGGGACCATGGACATTGTTTTCCCCCTGTGCATTTGGTTACTGAAGTGGGCATGCCAGCATATGCTTTTCTTTGCCCACAGGGAATTTGCAAACAGCCATATTTCTCTGCAGCTGAATGTCACTTCAGGCATGTGTCCCCAGTCAAATGTTCCACAGGGAAATGTCTCGCTGCCTAGGCGCCTGAACCCGGCGGAGTTGATCAGGGTACAGATTTCCCTGTTAAATTCAGCAAGTGTGTTTTGGGCATCAAGACAGTTACATTTATTTTTACATGCAATGAGATTTTTTCTTTTATTGTAGAGCCTGTTCACATTTGGGCACCACCACAGGCATTTAGTTTTAAATTTGGCACTGTATTTACTTCATAGAAGGACAGATGCATCTATGCAGCTAATGACATGTGCATAGAATTTGGTGGCAGAAAGGTCATCAGATTTTAAAGGGATGTTGAATTTTGCCAGGTCTTTGCTCACTTTTAGTAGATTAGTGTCAGCATAATCACTGAATACTGAGTTATTTGAGTATGCTACCAGTTTCAGTGTGATGGTGGCTGATTCATGGTCTGATTTGACTAGGCTGGATGTTACAACTTGTAGGAAACAGAGCTGTCCCATATTGATGAGAACCAAGTGTAGGATTTTGTCTCCTCAAGTTGGGTACAAACAAATTGGTCCAGCATATTTGTATTTATGAAATCCAGAAATCTCTGGTTATACATGTCAGGGGTTGTATAAGTATCCCATTTGATGGAGGAGTTGTTGAAGATCCATAGGAGAATAGTGTTTAGATGACTGCAGAAGGACTTTGTACTAGTCAGGTAGGAGGCACGGCCCAAGAGGGGACATAAGCTGGCTAATGTAATAAGGACATTTGAACATAATTGGACTACACCACAGAATTCCTGGACTTTGTTAAAACAAATGCACTGGAACAACTAGTGAAAGTACTCACTAGGGGGCAAAACATCCTCAACCTTAACCTTATATGGATGAGTTGTAGTCCACCCCTTGTGTATCATCTTCAGGTCCGACCATAAAACTGTTTCTCTTGGGATACCAGCAGCCCTTGGACTTTTTAAAAACTTCTCCAAGACACTCTGGCAAGTTTAAAGTCCCCTCCCCAAACCTGTTAAACCCTACTGAATATCTGGAAACATGCACCACTAACGTCTAGCAGCATGCGAAGTACTGCATAAAAGCAGCTGTACCCTGTAGGAACAAGTGTAGGGTTAACCCTTAAAAGCAAACCTCTGTGGTGGAACCATAGCATAAAACTTTACAATAAAAGAAAGAGAATCATAACGAAATATTAGAAGAGGAGCCCACAGCAGGATACATTTGTCATAAGCAGTCCAGGAGTGTAATCAAACCACCAAAGCTAAGTATGAGGCAGAGATAGCCACCCATGTGAAGGACAGCCATAAAGCCTTCTTTATAACCTCAAAAGCTGTACGGATTATGAGTGTGAATGGACACCACCTATACCAAAGTGTGTTACTGTATCCTTTGGAAACCCATTACCCAAGGCAATGACCATATTGACAATATGACCCTAAGAGTTGATCCTGTAGAAGGAGTTTGAGAAAAAATGTGGACAGTAACCTTGTATTCAACCAACATGTATCCACAGCAGTAAGAAATGCCTTCTATGTTGTGCAGCTTATAAGCACCTGGATAGCCTCCAGGCCCAGAGATGTCATTGTCTTGTCCTCCCTTTACTCTGATTCCAGTCATTGAGTATAATGCCCTCTTTGGCATGTATCTAGCTAGGCATACGCTGAAATGCTCACAGACTTTTCTAACAAAGAGTATACAGGGCCTAAAATATAAGTTCTGCATGGATCACCTCAAGACACTGTCACTGTATTCAGGATCCTACAGACTGGTGAGAGGGGACCTGAGTCTGGATTATAAGGCATCCTCTAACCTTATACCAATGGACCTGCTACACATTCAGAAGTCAACTTGTATCAAATGTAATTGTTTCAGGGACCAAACCTCTTATGTAACTTAAACTGAATGGTATGGAGAGTCAGGTACATCTCTCAGAGATTACCACAACTTTGGAAAAGACTCTCCCTCCATATAAAACAAAGTTCATCCCTGTCTCTATGCAAGCATAACCTGGATCTGTGGATGAGGAATGAAGAAATTTACTCAAGGACTGCCTGCTGTAATCTATCTGGACAGAGGCAGCACATAGATGCTCTTCCTACAATATGACCCTTATAAATATACAGTGGTATTCCCTAGAAATAGTCACTATCTCACCCAGAACTAATCAGTATCCTATGGTAATGTGTAAACATAGACCTTGGAACTAGGTATGGGTAATTTCAACTAATACGATAAATGGGTAGCCTACAAAGCTACAGAGGAGTTCCAGGTTGTTTTCCTGACTAATGAGTCAAGCAGAAATTTTGTTTTACAAATATAGAGACATCATTGCATTTAATGCCTTTGTCTAGCATGGTGAGCCTGAATGCATGGTAGGCATTGAAACTTTGCACTTATGGGGTGTTCTCAATGGTCTTGAATCAGGTTTCAGTGGTGATGCATCTATTGATACATTTCAGGCTAAGGATTACCAGTGGGGAGGGGAGTTTTTTTTTTTTTTTTTTTTTTTTGTTAAGGCTCCTAGCATTGAGCAGCAATGCATTTATGTTATCTGATTTCTGTTTTGTTATGTTGGAAGGTTTCAAAGACTGATTGTACCTAAAAAATGTTCTATGGGGATGGACAAAGTCTTTGCCAAAGTACAAAAGCCTTGGGGGGGATAGGTGCAGGCCATCCATGGCAAAGCAGTTAGGACTGTCTACAGTATCTTCCCAAGTTGATATATATATATTGGATTTCCTTTGAATGATGCCAAAAACTAAGACAATTATTGAAGTCAATAATATGTTGTTTGTATTGTGGCATTATTCTTGGTGAAGGTAAAATGCTGTTCAAGGCTGGGTGCATACCTGCTTCTGACACACATTCCAAAAGCTCTGTCATTTCTCTCTGTAAGCCATCCAGGGGAGTACATTTCAAGTCATTTGCACCCATGTGCACTATGACTGTGTTATATATGTATATGTCTGGTGCAGGAAGTTAAGTGCATGTGTGATATGGTGAATCCTGGCACCTCATAAACAGTTGGCTGTGACCTCTTCCAGTGCATCAGTGTGTCTCAATATGCAGTCACATAGAACTAGGATATTGGATTGTGTACAGGCTGGCCTTTTGGGCCTAATACTTGAGACAATGTGAGTGTTAGATGTTTGTTTCACCTCAAACCCACCCATCACCTCAACCTCTTTACTTTTCAACAAACTATAAACTCCCCCACTAGAATTCACAAATCTACCAATAAACAAGCCATCTTGGACTGGATATTGGTCAATAATAATCCTCTCTCTTATAAAACTGGTATACTTCCTGACAATATCAGCGACCATCTTCTCACCTACATCACCAATACTAGGTAAGTTGTAATTACATACATTTTAACAGTATCTAAGATATATATATATATATCAAGTAGCGATGATGAGCAAGCTTGACAAAGACCAAAACCAAAAAGATTTGCCTGCCCTGGAAATCCAAATAAAGGGTGAAGCCAAAATGTTAAAAAATACTCCTTTATTCAAAGCGAGTAAATAATAGTAACAGCTGGTGTAGTCCCAAGCACAAATTTTTTTTTTTGTTTTGTGCTTGGGACTACACCAGCTGTTACTATTATCTATTCGCTTTGAATAAAGGAGTATTTTTTAACATTTTGCCTTCACCCTTTATTTGGATTTCCAGGGCAGGCAAATCTTTTTGGTTTTAATATATATGTTATGATAGGGTGATTCACATCAACTTGATTCTTAAAATTGTATACAATTTGAATTTCTTCAGTATTATTCAACGCAACTCAAGTATAGCTGGACTTTCACCTGTTATTGTTGTACTCAAAGGATAAGTTGTTTTAATAAGAAGGAAGTTTTAAGTATAGAGGTTTTTTGAATAAGGATATCTGAATTGTACGTTTTGTCTGTTTTTACAATTCATTATAGCTCTTTTTCTCTTATTCTCTCTCTCTCTCTCTCTCTCTTTCTATATATATATATATATATATATATATATATATATAAATACACACACACGTGCGTATATATTATATATATGTACCCCACACACACACACACACACACACACACACATTTTTTTTACTTCATTGCCAGTTTTTAATGGACTTTATGATTTCATTGATAGTTAAAATACAATAAGCTCTTACCCTATTTAATAAGTTTCTTTACAGTTTCATAGTATTTTACAATAAGGAATGTATATAAATTTTAATAATTTTATGAACTCTCACTTTCCCAGTTGATTAGTGTATGCTACATAAACTATAGCTGCATGTCTCTTTATTTTTCTTAATTGCTCTTTTCACATATTTCTCAGTACTGATTTCACTAATTGACTAGTGATTTGACTGGGCAGGTGCAAGTTAACTAGGAATTGTCAATTTCATGGTTAGGAGTTCTTATTTTATTTATTTAATATTCTGTTTTTGCATGTAATTGGTCAGTAATACCATTTTGAATAAAACATGTAGTGGTACTTTAAGTGAAAATTTTGACTCAGGTAATTATTGTTTTCCTATAAAAGTTCCTATTATTTTAAACCGTTATTAAGAAATATTTGATTTTCAAACATATACAGAGTTAACCTTTTATCTTTAAATATTAATGGAATAAATAAGAAAAAAATAGTATGTTCACTGAAATATTTTAATGTCATCAAACCTCAAGTAGTATTTCTGCAAGATACACACTTCAAGCATACAGATAAAGAGTTTTGAAAACTTAATTTGAAATTCTGGCACATTCAACATTTAAAAGTAAGAGAAGACATGTTATGGAAAGAAAATTAATTAATGCTCAAAACAGTATATAAACATAAAGACTGTTATGGAAAGAAAATTAATTAATGCTCAAAACAGTATATAAACGTAAAGACAAAGATAGGTTATTTTTAGTGGGTTTTTTTTTACTATATAACAATAGAATTTGGTGATGAATTAATGTATGCTGGTTTCCTGGACTGTGTATTAAACTCTAAGTTAAAAATTAGACATTATATTAAATAAGTAGAAAGAAACCTTAATTATAGGTGGAAATATTGATTGCATATTAGATAAAAATTATACAACCCATTAAGATATATAAGATCGGTGCTCTCCGCAAGAGCATTAGAAAGACTGATAGAATTTTTAAAATATACTTATTCACAAAAAGACGGGCGGCCACGGTGGTGCAGTGGTTAGCATTGCCGCCTCACAGCAAGAGGTTCTCCGGTTCGATCCTCGGCTGGGGTGTCTTCTGTGCGGAGTCTGCATGTCCTCCCTGTGGTCGTGGGTTTCCTCCGGGTGCTCCGGTTTCCTCCCACATCCCAAAGACATGCTGCAGGTGGATTGGATACTCTAAATTGGCCCTAAGTGTGCGTGTGAGTGTGCCTTCTGTGGAAGGTTGGGCGCCGGGCTGGCAACTCGACACCGTAAAACTCCACTGCCAATTAATGTGCGGACAAGGTGATCCGCTGTGGTGACCCCTAACCGGGTAAAAGCCGAAAGAAGAAGAAGAAGACTTATTCACAAAAAGACAATGATTCAGTAGATTTTTTTTTCTCGTTTATCATGTTTTGGCAGTCAAACCATGATTGATAATTTATACATTTAGAATGACTTAATGTCAAGAATTCCTGCCTATAAAATAATTTCTTGCCAGCTCTCTGACCATAACTCAGTTTTTAAAGATAATGTCCAGTGTTAGGATATTGCTTACTATTAATAGAATTCCTTCTTATTTTAGTTTTAAATATTTCAAAACTTTGTATACCAAAGAAATTGAATTCTTCATAACTGAAAATAGTAGTGAATAAGTTACTAAAATTATGATTTGAGACTTTTTCAAAGTATATATTTATGGAAAGTCTCTGATTTGATGTAAGAAAAATTCAGAATGGTTTAAGGAATTTCTTGATATCCACTCTAAAATTCATTCTGCCAGTCTTGCTCATCAAAAGTCAGATAAATCTAAATTTCATTTGATTAATTTGTTAAAAACAATTGCCAGCATGTTTCTACAACATAAAATGGTATTGTTTGTAAAGAAGATTGAAATAGTGTTATTTTTGATATCTTCCAGAGGAACTCAATCTGTTTAAAAGAACTAAAAGCCTTACAGATAAAATCTGTAATGTATGAGAAAATTATAATCGGCATTGAAGGAGCTTTAGGTGAATTTAGGAATGAAACGTCTTTAAACCGTCTAAATTCAAATACATTTTTTTGCAAATGACAGTTTGGAAATTTAACCAATAAATTACAAATTCCTTTTATTACAGAAAAAATAAAAATTAAATATTGAAAACTATATTGTATACAAATTCAGAAATCAACAAACCAGCCCTTCACATTTCGAAATTTGATCACAGTCATGGAAATAGTCACCCATGTGCATGTTCCCACATACAAAACATACATCCAGACTTTTAAATACTTACCTACCCCCCCACCACTGTTAGCACCCAGGCAACCCCCCCCACACACACACATACACATTCTTGTACCTTTATTCATGACCCTACAGACATGCAAACATACAACTACGCACAGACATCATGAAAACACTAACATTCCCCCACTCCCATGTTTTTTATGAACTTACCTGCACCACATCTGTTTACTTAGGAGTGAATGAGTGTCTGCTATATTTTGATGATGTCAAGGTATAAACTATAGCAACTCATTGCTATATTTGTAGCAAACAATTTGCTATATTTTATTAGAAGAACTTTTTTTAAAATAAAATATGAGCGCCTAGTGGTCAGTGCAGTTAGGAGGGTATAAACTGTAGCAACTGTTTGCTACATTTGTAGCTAGCAGTTTGCTACAGTTAATAATTAATAATAATAAGAAATTATTATTTAATAAAATGGAGGAGGGTCAGGGCAGGGCACAGAAACGGGACATGAATAGCTAGTCGGGGGAGGCATATTGTGTATCTGGACACCTCCATATTATTTTGGAATGTGAATGACCTCACAGGTATAGACAAAAAGGGAAGAGTATTCAGTTATGTTAAGAAATGCAGAGTGCAATTAGCAGTGTTACAGGAGACACATTTGGAAAGAACTGAGCATGTGGATTTGATAAAGAGAATATTTCAAGATGGATATTCAGCAGAATATCAGGGACAAAGGAAAAGGAGAGAACTTATACTAATTGCTAGAGGAGCTCCAATCATGATAGAAGAGGAGGAAAAATATGATAATGGTAGATTTGTGGTACTAAAGGACTACTGGCATGTATTTATATTGCACTGAAAACTGCTACTATAGAGTTATTTTTTCAGAGAAATAATCAGCTTTTAGCAGGGAATATTACTTATAGGTGGGGGCTGGAATTTGATTTGCAACAGCGAGGATGATTCTGGGGGACCTAGAAGGGAAAATATAACACAAGAGGGTGGATTTCTATAGAAATTTATGAAAATATTTTAGGAAGATGTGAATTCAGTAGTAGAAATTCAGAAATAATTTACATATTATTCCTCAAGGTAAAATAGCTGGGCTAGACTAGACAGAAATTATATTTAACAGGAACATGTACATTTATTGAATATTTCAACACACATCCAAAAACTGTTTCAGATCATGTGGCAATAACAGCTAAGATAAAAAGGAAGGGTAATGAAGTAAAAATGAGACACTGGTGCTTCCCTACATACCTACTAAAAAGAGAAGAATTTAAGGAATGGGTAGTAGAAATTATTCGAGAGTTATTAGGGAAGATAGAAATGTCTTCAGAAGTTATATGTAGCGAGTGGGATAAAGTGAAAGTGGAGTTTAAAATAGGGTAGAAATTACAGAAGAAGAGATAATGTTAAGAAGTAATAAGAGTTATTTAGAGGGGTTGACAAAGGTTAAAGTATTGCAGAATAAAGGGAATCTCACAACAGGCACAACTGCAGAGTGCTAAAGGGAAAATAAGGGAGTATTGGGATAATTGCATGAATTTAGAAAGATTGCTGTTAAGCAACTGTTTTTTGATAACTCCAGAGTACAAAAACTTTTGAAACAATGACTTAGGCAACGAAAAGTAGAAATGGTTGTTGCCAAACTTAAGAAACCTATAACAAGAAAAATAATCAGAGATCCTGTAGAAGTATTAGAGATATTTTAAACATTTGATGAACATTTGTATAAAGTAGAGAAATGGAGAAATCAAGAAAGATCACAAATGGAAATATTTATGGAAGACTTAAATATGCCAGGGGTAGAGGTTGATGGATCTGGAAGGTTGTGTTTAACAGTATTTTAAAAGGAGGAGAAGCATCAACATCTTGAAATAAAGTTGTGAAGGCTGTGATACCTAAAGATGGTAAAGACCCATCAGATACAGGTCCATATAGTCCCATTTCAATCCTAAACCATGATTATAAAGTGTATATGCCTATAATGGCTAAAAGAATGACAATGACAAAGGTTATGCCAAAATTGATAGATATGGATCAGTGTGGTTTTGTGGAGGGGAGACAAACATTTGACAACATTAACAGAACAATGATGATCTAGAGGGAAGCAGAATATAAGAAAATAACACTGTTGTTGCTGGGTCTTGATGTAGAGAAAGCGTTTGACAGAGTAAGCTGGGGTTTTATGAGCAGGTCAATGGAAGCATTTGCATTCCCAGATACAACTATAAGGTTGATTAGGAGGACATATGAGGGTTTGGAGGGAAACATTGAAGTGGGTGGGCTCCTCTCTAAGTTCTGTTTGAGCAAAAGAAAACAGACTGGGGTGTCCTCTTTTCCCTTTGTTATTTGAATTATATTTAGAACCAATGACAAATAAAATAAAGGATTCAGAAATTCAAAGAGATAATTGATGTGGTAGTCATGAAAAGCTGTCTTTATTTGCAGATGATATTATTTTATACTTGATAGAAAATAACATTTCAGTGTTGTGAAACATTTTGAAATAGTTTCAGGTCTTTTCGGGATACAAAATTTATGAAGATAAAACAAAGGCAATAGCTGTAAACTATGTACCCACACATGAATTGGTTCAGGAATAACCATATTTATGAGGACATGATAAAATGAAGTATTTAAGAGTATGGATTAAAAATAATTCTTATGGCAACTAAGGACATGTAGGAAGAGAATAAACAAAAGATAATACAAAGAGACTGGAAGCTCTGTTTTATGGATATGGATATCAAGATACAAGCAGTCCAAATGTTTTTAGTCCCTTTGGTTTTATATACAGGTCAGGCATATTTTTGTCAATCATAGGAGAAGTTGGGGATAGCAATTAATAAGTAGGTGAATTATTTTATTTGGGAGGGGAAGATGGCAAGAGTCAAGTGGGAAAAGCTGATCCTGCCAGTAGAACAAGGTGGTTTGGGATTACCTGATTTGAATATATACGCTGGTACAAAGATAAAGTGAGAACAGTTTCTGATATAAAAGCAACAAGTCCACCATCAGAAAATCACAATACTCTTTATTGCAACAAGCAAAGCTTTCGGTTAAACAACTTTCTTCACTGCTAGGTTGCTAGCACTGAAGAAGGTTGTTTAACCAAAAGGTTTGCTTGTTCCAATAAAGAGTATTGTGATTTTCTGACAGTGGACTTGTTGCTTTTATATTACCTGATTTGAAGCAATATTTTAGAGCTACACAGATAAGGCTCCTATACATACTACAAGCAGAAAGCAAGAATTCAAAGTGGAAAGGGATGGTGACGAAACAGGAGAAAAGTTCAAGAAACAAGGAGAGATGGGGATTTTGGATGCAGATCCTTAAGGAGAATAACAATAACCATGCAGAATATTATATTCATAAAGCAGCAGAAAGTAATCTAAGCACTAAGTCAAAATGGGAATGAAGAAAGGAGGATCTGATATTGTTAATCCTCGTTCATTCCTTACGTATGGGTATCGGTTCCGACCTCGGAACCGAGCCGGCCATTCTCCATGCTCACGTCAGCTACAAACTCTCTAGCTAAACTCTTACCCATAATCCCACTCTCCCTGTTACCCCAGATTTCATTTTCCGCATTGCCATTCGGTCATGTCAAGCTGCTCCTCTTGAACTAAGTATAGATATTTGTTGTCAGACTAGTCTTATATATAACTTTTTCTGTCAGAAAAGTTTCTATTTCGTTGTCTCTTACCCTATCATATTTAGCGACCATATTTTCTTGAATATTCTCTACACCTTTTACCACAAGGTATTTCTCCCTTACCATCATTGGTAATCTCTTCCTTTCTTCATACCTTTGGGCATTCTTTTGTACCATTGCTGGTACCCTTTCTACTGTCCCCTTTTTCTGTCATGGCAGATATGAAAGGTAGTCTGGGATGTAAAAGGTGTTCTGATTGTGGACACAAATTACCTACATCAGATGTACACTCTTTGTGCGTTTATTGCTCGGGGTGTCCCACTTATCTGTTGACCCGCCCTGTGCTATTTGTAAAAATTCTCCTAACAGAACCTTATTGTAAAGGAGAAATAAGTTGTTGCTGAAGGGACTTCTCAAATCTCCCTTTTCAGAGGCTATTTCTGGGTCGGAGGCTTCAACCCCTCCTAGAGCCTATAAGAAAATTTTGGATGATCCTACTAAGGCCAAGTCTTTGCCTTCATCCCTGGCTGGGGACTCCCGCCAACCAAGACCTAAAAAGGCTAAAGTTTCTGCTTCGGAGCTCACTCAGCCCCAGTGCTTTTGGTGCCTAGACCTTCGGCACCATCAGTGATCTCTGCTCCGTCTTTTCCTGTAGCCTTTACTATATCAGCACCAAGGGGCTCCTCAGTTCAGACTCTTACGACTACTGCATCGGCACCGACTGTTCAGTCGGCGCAGACCTTGACCATGTTGGCTGTGACATCTTACTCAGAACCGACGCCTCAGTTAGTGGCTGCAATTTTGTCGGTTCCAGCCTTGGTACCGGCAACCACTTTGGCACAGATCCTTGTGTCAGTGCAGACTGTGACCTCGGCACCAATGATTACCTCTGTGCAGACATCCATAGTCCAGTCTCTCTCTCAGCACCGTTGTTCTCAGTGCGGACTGGTGAGGTGGGCACCAAGCTTGTCTCTTCTGTGGACAGACCTGTTTCTCCCTCAGTCTTCATGAGGTCCACTAGAAGCCTTTCCGAACACGACATGTTGCATCTTGTGGATCAAGTGCTTCTGGCCAGAGGTATCCCACCCCCCAGGGACCTATCCTTCCTTGGGAGGTGATCATCCATCTCCAAAGACCCCTTCTTATTCTCCTCCTTCATTGCCTTTAAAGTCCATTGATATAGCACAGTCTTCCCCCTCTGCGGTTCCCTTTCTGGATCTCACTAAGGAACTGCAGTTGCTTTCATGGCAGGAGAGTTTTGCTACGACCCAGGATGACAGTTGTGACCCACATAATTTGCTGTTCCACAGCCATCCGAGGACTCCGAGTCGGCAGGCTGAGCCACTTAAGAGAGGGGTGACCCCTGTCCTGGACACTCACCCCTCTTCAGGTGGACCAGCCTTTCAACTGATGGAGAAGACCCTGACTTCTGCTGGAGATACCGTGCTGTCTATCCCCCGCCCTCCTTTGGTGCACTGTTTTCACAAGTCACACTTAGCAGACACTGGGTGCAAGGGCCTCAGGACATATTCCCACAGGAAACCCCTTTTCCGCTGTCTTCCCCAGCTTCTCCCTATGAGGATGTCCACCAGAAAAGTTAGTGTAAGAGGAAGCACATGGACTCCACAGAGGAGTCCCTCACTGAAGACACAGACTTTGATGAGGGGGAAGGATCCCCTCGGTCACTCTCTGAGTTATCCTTTGGTGATATCCTTGAAATCCTTAAACAGAGAGGTGAGTGGGAGCCCTCTAATCCGACATCTGAGGAGTCTGTGTTCCTGCAGGTCTTTTGCACCCGGCCCCCTACCTCCTGGGTTACTCCACCTGCCGATGAACTTGTCCAGCTCATCGTGCAGCGTGCATGGAAGGCTCCTGACACTTTTGAGGCTATTCTCCGGAGGCCAGATAAGATTTTGTCCCCTCCTGCTATAGATCCTCATTGGTCTAAAGGTCTTCCTATGGATGCTGTAGTGGTGGCGGCTGCAACAAAAAAAATATCTGGCGGAAGATGAAAGCCAGACTGTCTATCCCCCTAACAAAGAGTCCCGGGCCCTGGACAGGATAGGGAAGCACACCTTTGTATCAGTGACTTTTACTATCAGGTCCCTGAATTATGTGGCACACTTTACCAAGCTTCAAAGGGATTTGATTTCCGAGCTCTCTGAAACCTTGGCTGGTGCTGTGTCTAATGAGGTCTGTGACAAAGTGGCCTCGCAGATGGCCACCATTGAGTCTATATCTAACTCCTCTATGCGACTGATATCTCATGCATCAGAAGGAGCAGCTAGAGCAGTGGGTTCAGCTGTGGTCTTGAGACGACAAGCCTGGATGCACTTGTGCAATTTCGTGGAACCCTTTAAGGTTTCCTTTCTTAATGCTCCCATTGAGGCCTCTTCATTGTTTGGACCCAAAGTTAAAAGCACACTGGGCGGATGTGAACAGGACGGTAAGACCCTTTCTGTCATAGGTGTCTGTTATTCTTCCCCATCAACTTGCTTTCTCCCAAAACCAAAAGAGTGGGAAGATATGATTCAAGAAATCTCAGGGTCCTTTCTGTGACACACAGGTCGAGTTCTCCCCTAGAGGCAGAGGGGGAAACTCACAGGGAAGACACACTTTTCGGGGCAGAGGGGGTCCACATAACCAGGGTTCCAGGGACTCTTTCCCTGGCCAGTCCTACCAGCGTTCCTGAAGAGCAGCCCAACTCCTTTCCTCTGGAGGTGGTTGGGGTAGTTTCTCCTTGTACCCTTCTGCCTGGCTAACCATCACCACCGATTCTTGGGTACAAAGGATTATAACCAGAGGTTATCATATCGCCTTCGATCTTTGTCCTGTCCCTTCAAAAAACCTTCCCGACATTCCACCCAATCAAAGGGAAGAAGCAGCACTACAGATAGAAAAGCTGCTAAGAAAGAGAGTCATCCAAATTGTCCCTCCAGACCATATAGGATCCGGATTCTACTCAAGACTATTTTTGGTGCCAAAGAAAACTGGGGACTGGAGACCAATTTTGGATCTCACTGTATTGAACAAGTTTGTGAGAGTACAAAAATTCCGGATGGTGACAATACAGTCTATCCTCCTGCTTTTGGAAACAGACGATTGGATGTGCTCGATAGATCTTCAAGATGCGTACTACCACATAAAAGTGGACAGGCCATCAAGAAGATTTCTGTGCTTCGGTGCAGGAGCCAGTCACTATCTGTTCAGAGTACTGCCCTACGGACTCCCTACAGCCCCCAGAGTGTTCACAAAGTGCATGGCAGTCATCACAGCTCACTTGCGACTACAAGGATTCCAGGTGTTTGCGTACCTAGACTAGCTCATTTCCACCCCCCATCAAACATCTATTGGAAGAAGCCCTGGCATACTCTTTCCTCACTGCACAAAGGCTAGGCATAACCATAAACTGGCAAAAATCCAATCTCACCCCATCTCAGTCGACAGAATTCATAGGGGTTATCTTGGATACAAAGAACTGCAGAGCTGCCATTCCAGAGCACAGAATTCTAAGGATAAAGCAACAACTGATCCCAATCCTTTGAAGGGAGAAATCCACAGCTCACTCTGTCCTACAGCTGTTGGGTTCCATGGCAGCCTCCATCACCATTGTCCCCCTGGCCAGGTTTCATATGAGGCTTTTACAATGGCTACTGCTCACACAATGGTATCCTTTTCAGCATCCTCTTTCAGCCAAGATTCGAGTAACCCACAGGTGCAAACAGGATTTAAATTGGTGGATGACACACAATCCGTCACAATGGTCTCGCTCCTTCTTCCCCCAGCAACCCAAGGCCACAGAGACCACGGACACCTCCCTGATGGGGTGGGGGGGTTATGTCAGGGACAGACAGTCCAAGGCATTTGGTCCGACTTTGAGGCCCAACTGCATATAAATGTTCTAGAGCTGAGGGCGGTGCTTCTGGCATTGCAAGCATTCCATCCCCTGCTGCCATCTGGGATGATTGCGATTCAGTCAGACAACATGGTGGTGGTCTGGTACATCAACAAACAAGGTGGAACCAAATCTTACCCCCTTTGTCAAGAGGCCATAAGGATATGGCAATGGGCGATGGCTACCAACCGTTTTCTTCTAGCGATGCACATTCCCGGGAGTTCCAACGTGATAGCAGACAGACTCAGCAGGTGCATTCTACAACCTCACGAGTGGTCCCTGAATCCCTTGATAGCAGCTGAGATCTTCCAGTGCTGGGGCCATCCTTGCTGTGACCTCTTTGCATCCCCAACCAACTACAAATGCAGCAACTACTTCACCCTGATTCCCCCTCCGGGACAGTCACCCATGGACGCTCTAGTCCACGATTGGCCCCCGGGTCTTCTTTATGCATTCCCACCTTTTCCCTCATTCCCCAGTTTCTGAAGAAAGCCCGTTGGTTGAAGAGCAAGGTGATCCTCATAGCACCATATTGGCCTCATCAGATTTGGTTCCCCTTCCTTTGGCCTTGGCCTCACCTACTAGATCGACCATGGATTTTCCATCCAACCCCAGAGCTGATCTCACATCCGCAGAACGTGATTCATCCCACCTTGGACAGCCTGAAGCTCACAGCTTGGCTACTCCAATTCCCTTGATTGCCAGGCAGAATGATCTTTCTTTACCAGTACATGACATTCTCATTGCATCTCATAAGTCTTCCACTGGAATTACTTATCTGAGCAAGTGGAAAAGATTTACCTGTTGGCTGAAAGAAAAACAAGAAGATCCTTCTCAGCACCAGTGTTGATAATACTAGAGTATCTGGCCAACCTTTTTCAATCGGGTCTATCGGCCTCTACCATTAGAGTTTATTTGTCTGCAGTATCTAATTTCCATGAGGGTGTCCAAGACTCCTCTCTAATGTCACACAAATTGTGCAAGACCTTCATAAAAGGTGTGAATCATCTGAAGCCACCTTTTAGAGAACCTATTCAACCATGGGATCTGTCATTAGTTCTACAAGCTCTAACAATGCCACCCTTCGAACCAGCTTTTTCTTGTGACCTCAAATATTTGTCATGGAAAACCTTGTTTTTGGTCGCCATTACTTCTGCCAGACGTATCTCTGAGCTTCAAGCTCTATGCGTCAAGAGTCAATACTTGATTTTTCATAGAGATAGAGTATCTTTAAGAACTAATCCTTCTTTTCTGCCTAAAGTGATCTCTGAAATGTCCATTAATCAAACCATTGAATTGCCAGTTTTCTTTCCCAATCATTCAAACAGAGGACAGTATTGCCTACATACCCTAGATATTCACAGGCAAATCTGTTTTTACTTAAACATGACTAGGTCCTCTCATAAATCTGACCAGTTATCTTTGGCCTATTCTGGACCTAGATTAGGATCTGCTGTTGCTAAGGTCACATTAGCTAAATGGTTGAAAGACTGTGTGACCTTCATTTATACACAAAGTAATATTCCGTTGCCTACTACCATGAAGGCTCATTCGACAAGGTTGGTGTCAACTTCTGCTGCCTTACATGCCAGAGCTTCCTTTATATGACATCTGTGCAGCTGCCACTTGGGCTACGCCTCATACCTTCATCAATCATTACAAATTGGATTTGGCCTCCAGGGGAAGAGCATCTTTTGGTTCTATGGTGCTCAGGAATGTCCTTCCATGAGAGCCTCCCAGGAATAGAGGTAGCTGGGGACTCTGTCCCATGCATAAGGACTGAATGAGGATTAACAATATCAGATAAAGAAGTTATGTCTTACCATAACGTTCCATCTGTATTGTTGATCCTCGTTCAGTCATTATGACCTTCCCCCTCCTGTGGCTTCTAGTGGATCTCACCATCCAGTTCTCTTAGGTCATTTGACCAGAGGTAGCCTCTACCTTCTTTTGACTTGCAAACTCAATCTGAGGTAACAGGGAGAGGGGGGTTATGGGTAAGAGTTTAGCTCGAGAGTTTGTAGCTGACGCGAGCTTGGAAAATGGACGGCTCGGTTCCGAGGTCGGAACCGATACCCATACGTAATGACTGAACGAGGATCAACAATACAGATGGAACGTTATGGTAAGACATAAATTCTTTTTCTGATGATAGGGATAACTGCAATTAGGGATCCAGACAATAAGCAAGAAGGGGCTGGAATTCACTGGAGAAAGCTGGCAAAGGAACCAAGCTATTGGGAACAAATTAGAAAGGTAATAGAATGGGAAAAGGCCAAGAATTTATTTGGACTACAGGCTAGAGATTGCCTTCCATATCAAGGATTGATATTAGAGTATTGGCAAGGAAAAAGAAATACGGAGTTCCTAAGTGAAAGACCAGCACTGGTAGAGTTTTTAGTAGAATTTAGAAAAGAAGCTGCTGTTAAAAAAAGTGATAATTAGTACAGCATATAACATATTGCATGATAACTATAAGAATCAATTAGAGGAGGTTAGAAAGGACTGGGAAGAGAGACTGGATAAGCAATTCACAAAGAAACATTGGGGCGACATATGTATGACTCCCAAATATGCAACAAAGTCAAGAAGATTTAGGATCTTTGCTTGGAAGTGTTTTCATAGGTATTTTTATATCCCAAATAGACTCCAAAATACTTTTCCTCAGGTAGATAGCAAATGTTGGAGGCATGATGGGGAAGAAAGAGATAATTGGGAACATATTTTCATAATAAGGACCTGTTGAGTCTAATTACGATGGCTGCCAAAAAAGCTGTTAGTAGGATATGGAAATCAAAATCTAAACCAACTGCACTAGAAGTAGTGAATATAGTAACAGATGAAACAACTGGAAATGGGATCTTTAGACAAGGGTAGGAGCAAATTACATCGGAAAAAGAGAATTGTGGAAACAATACATGCAGAATAATGTTTTGGAGGAGGAATGAGGTTTAAAAAAAGGCAGTATTTGAATGAGATCTGTAATGTTTGACTAACGACTGGATAGATTATATGAAATGTATGATTGCAACTAAAAATATATCAGTTTGGTTTGCTTTCATTTGTATAAATGTTTGCCTATGTCACAAGTAATCATTTAATAATTGTGTTTCTTGTTAGAAAAATAGAAATTCTTGGAACAATTTATGCAGAAAAATGGTTTGAATGAATGAGGTTTAAGAGAAGGCAGTCACTGAATCATTTATATAATGTTGCTGAGATTATCTAAATATATATGTGATATACAATGCTTGTATATGTAATCTTGTTAAAATGGCTTGATTGCTTTTTATATAAATGTAAGCTTGCCTGTGTCATGCATGATAATTCAGTAAAGGTGTTAAAAAGGTTAAAAGTAGATGAGGCTCAACAATTATCAGTTAAGACAGGAGGAGATGAGATATAAACGTTGATGCACAATCAATCTGCAGGAAAGTCTCCAGGAGTAAAAGGTGTTCCTGTGGAAGTTTACAAGCTAGGACTGAAGAAAGTGATAAAGGACTGTAAAGGTTTGCTTAACATGTTTTAGAAGGAGGGAAACACCAACATCCTGGAAGAAAGCTGTGGTGGTTGTAATACCTAAAGCTGATAAATGCACATCAGACCCAGCTTCATATAAGGCAATTTCAGTTTTAAACCATGATTATAAAGTGTTTGTCTATAAC
The DNA here is from genome assembly GCF_019279795.1 of Protopterus annectens. Classification (NCBI taxonomy): domain Eukaryota; kingdom Metazoa; phylum Chordata; order Ceratodontiformes; family Protopteridae; genus Protopterus; species Protopterus annectens. Next base: position 526,900,229 of record NC_056742.1, on the reverse strand, counting down.
AGCTAAACAAATGTCAAAGGGGTTGCCAAAATTGATAGATATGGATCAGTGTGGTTTTTTGGAGGGGATGCAAACATTTGATAAGATTAATAGAACAGTGATGATCCAGAGGGAAACAGAATGTAAGAAAATACCCCTGTTGTTTGGTGGGTCTTGATGCAGAGAAAGCATTTGACAGAGTAATCTGTGACTTAATGAGTAGTGCAATGGAACCATTTGCATTCCCTAATACAATATTAAGGTTGATTAGGAGGATATTAGAGGGATTAGAGGTAAAAATTAAAGTGTGTTTGTGTGTGTGTGTGTGTGTGTGTGTGTGTGTGTGTGTGTGTGTGTGTGTGTGTGTGTTTGAGAGGGTGGTTCCCTCTCTGATAAGTTGTGTTTGAAGAGAGGAATCGGGCAGGGCTTTCCTCTTTCCCCTTTATAATTTGGGTTAGATTTAGAGCCATTGACAAAGAAAATGAACTCAGAAATATAAAGGGTATAATTTGTATAGTAATCAAGAAAGGTTGGCTTTATTTGTATATGATATTATTTTGTACACAATAAATTCAGAAACGGACATTTCGGTGTTGTCTAACATTTTGTGACAGTTTCAAGTTTTTTCAGGATATAAAATTAATGAAGATAAAACAGAATCTATAGCTATAAACTATGTACCCACACATGAATTGATTCAGCAGTATCCATATTTATAGAGACATGATAAAATTAACCATTTAGGAGTATGGGTTAAAAAATATTATGTTATCAAAGCAAAGGATATGTGGGAAGAGACTAAACAAAAGATAACACAAAAACTGCGAAACTGGAACCTTCTGTTTATAAATATGGATAGCAAGCTACAAGCAGTTAAATATTTTTAGGCCTTTTTTATTAACCAAAGGAGAAAGTTGTTGACAACACTTAATAAAAGAGTAGAAGGATTTCATCTTGGAGGGGAAGATGGCAAGTGTCAAGTGGGGTAAACTGATACATCCGGTAGAACAAGGTGGTTTAGGATTACCTGATTTGAATGGATATGTTGGAGCTACACAGTTTAGGCTCATATACATAACACAATCAGGAAGCTACAATTCAAAGTGGAAAGGGATAGTGATGAAGTGGGGAAGGGGGGAGGTTCACAAAAGAAGGATAGAGTGGAATTTTGGATGCAGACCTTTAAGAAGAATAACAACAGCAATGCAGAATAGTATATTCATAAAATAGCCGAAAGTATTCTAAGAACTAAGCCAACGTGAGAATGGAGAAAGGAGATTTTGCTGATATGCGTGATTGCAATTAGTGGTACAGAGAATAGGCAACAGGGGACTAGAATTTAATGGAGAAAACTGGCAAAGTAACCAAGGTATTGAGAGCAACTAACTAGAGAGGGAAAAAGTAACAGAATGAGAAGAGACCAAGAAGACATTTGGACTTTGGACTAGAGACTGCCTTCCTTGTAAGGGATATTTATCAGAGTATTGACAAATACAAAGAGACAGTTGAAGCCTAAGTGAAAAAGGACCTTATCTGGTACAGTTTTTAACTGAATCTAGGACAGAAGTTGCTGTTTAAAAAAGGATAATAGGGCATGTAAATATTACATGATAACTCTAGGAATCATGTAAATATTACATGATAACTCTAGGAATCAGTCAGAGAAGGATAGAAAAGATTGGGAAGACAGACTGGATAAGCTATTCACAAGGAAACACCGGGAGGCCGTGTACGATACACCACCAGAATGGTTTGCTAGCATGATGCACTGGGATGTCTCTAGCAGGACATGGATATAACTGACAGTTGGCAAGACACCCATACAATTTATAGCTAGCTATAGACTCCCTGTCATGACTCAGGGCACCTACTCCTCCTACCTAGACCTACTCGACTCCATCAAGGTACACCCTAACACCCTGATCCTTGGTGACTTCAACTACCCCACCATAGACTGGGTGAACTATTCCTGCACTAATGCGCCCACTCAGTGATTCCTTGACTTCATCAATTCTAATGCACTAAACCAGGTCATCTCATTCCCCTCAAGGGGAGATAACATTCTGGACTTGGTTCTCACCAACATGGGTGACCGCCGCACCACTCCCATAGTATGTTCTTCCCTGGTGAGATCAAATCATTGATCTGTCTCATTCAAAGTTTCTATCCCACCCCCCACCCCCAGACATAACCAGGCTAAAAAAACTTCTCAAAAGCTGACTACAACCTCCTAAGGAAGAGTATCAGTAGCATCACCCCCCCCCCCCCTCAGAGGATGCAGACAACTATGCAGAACAGTATGCCAATGCAGTATACAAGTACCTGTACAACTGCATGGACTCAGCAATACCTGACAGATCTAAAACCTGCTCCTCAAGGAAACACAAACCTGTCTGGTGGACATCTGCTATCATCAGGTTTTACAACAAATCGAAGAAACTGTTGTCCAGGTGTAAAAAGGAACAAATTCCAGACTGGAAGAACTCCCTCCTTAGTCTCAACAAGCAAATTAGATCACTAGTGAAAAGCTCAAAGCCAGTTATGAATCAAAACTAGCCTCCGAAACAAAGGGAAACCACAAGTTCTTCTTCAGTTTACATCAGGAACTTCCATGGCAAAGCCCAGGTTTGTTCCAAATTAGTACTTAATGGTACCACTTACACTGATCCTATTGACTTAGCCAACCTACTAGCAGGTAGGTTCAGCACAAACTTCACCCCCCTGCCCCCCCAAAAGCCCATTCAATATCTCTGATTCTTGTCCCGCACCTTATATCTCTGTACATCGTGTTAAAAGCCCTTATCCAAGGCAAAGAACACAGCTTCCATGGGGTCTGATAGTATCCTAGGCTGTATTCTGCACCATCTCCAGCAAGAACTAGTTTCACCATTGAGCACCCTGTTCAAACACAGCCTAAGTACAGGCTTCATTCCAACAGAGTGGAGAACTGCCATTGTCATCCCTTTGCACAAAGGTGGTGCCACTACTGACCCTGGAAACTATCGCCCCATTACCTTAACAAGTCTGATCTGTAAAGCCATGGAGCCTATTATTATGGATCTCATAAACAAGGACATAGGCAATGTCCAGGCGTATGACTCCACCCAGTTTGGATTCATCAAGGGCAGATCTTGCCTGTTGAACCTGATTGACTTCTTTTAGACTGTCACGAAGGCCCTGGATGAGGGAAAGTCAGTAAGCACAGCTTACCTTGACTTGGCCAAGGCCTTTGACACAATCCTCCACTCGGGCATCATCAAAAAGCTAACAGAAATTGGCGTAAATCCCTGTCTCCTCAGGTAGGTGGCCAACTGGCTCACCAATAGGACCCACAAGGTCAAAATAGGTGCCTCCACCTCTGACAGTAGACCTGTTACTAGTGGTGTTCCCCTGGGATCTGTCCTGGGACCCCTACTGTTTGATAACTATTTCTCTGAGGTCCAGACAAAGACAAAAGGCCTGTGGATGACCATGTTTGCAGACGACTGTAAGTGGGGTGCTGTCATTGACTCCCCAAATGATGTTAACATATGCAAGAGGGTCTCACAGCAACAAATGACTGGTGCCAAAGTCATGGCCTTAAGTTAAATGCAAAAAAATGTATTATCATACCATTCAGCAAAAACATGTCCCCCTACTGATTATGACATCAATGCCAACCCCCTAAGCACACAACCTGTGGTAAGAGACCTAGGTACTCAGGTTGGCAACAGTCTTACATCAACCATCATGTAGCGGCAGTGATCAGAAAAGCCTTTTACATGGTTCATCTCATAGGTAAAGGGATTGCATCCAGAAAAAAAGAGGTTATTACCTCTCTGTACTCCTCCCTCATTAGGCCAATAATTGAGTATAATGCCCTGTTTGATATGTACCTCTCCAAACAACTGCACCAACTGGAAAGGCCACAGAAATACCCCACAAAGAGAATCCATGGCCTCCAACACCTGTCCTATGTGGACTGGTTCAAATCACTATCACTCTACTCGGTATTGTACAGATTGTTCAGAGTAATCTGTGTCTCGACTACAAGGCAAGTTCAGACCGTGCCCTGCTAGAGATGCTCCTTATCAGTAAGTTTAACTCCCCGTGCTTTACCCACTCAAAAGGCCTAAACCTAATATGCGACATCAACAGAACCTGCTGGAGAGACAGGTTTGTCTCCCAGAGGCTGCCCCGTCTCTGGAATAGACTTCCCATACATGTTAAAAAGAGCACCTCTCTGACCCTCTTCAAGCGCAACCTTGATGAGTGGATAGGAAATCACAAATTTGTCCCAGGGGTACCACCTGTGTCCCTCATTGACAGGTGCTGACTGAGGTTTCTTTTTTTGAGATAAAATCTTGGCTAGGCTTATAAGGGCCTCAGGACCATTAGCCTGGTAATCTCCTATGATCCTAAATATGCAGAAGATTTAGGATTTTTTCTTGGAAGTGTTTGCATAGGTATTTTTATACTCCAAGCAGACTACAAAAACTTTTACTGAGGTTGATGGCAAATGGAGCTGTGATGAGTAAGAAAGAGGTAACTAGGAATTTATGTTTTGGGATTGTAATGAGTTGGCAGACTATAATAATTCTTCACAGAGTACTTAGTCAGAAATATTGTGTGGGCAAATGGGTGTAACTAAGGAAATGATTTTCTCAGATGGAATTTAGCATCTGATTTGCTAAGATATAGTAAGGCCTTGTTAAGTTTAATTCTGGTGGCTGCTAAAAAAGCAATGACTAGAAAATGGAAATCATAGCCTAAAGCAGCTGCACTTAAAGTACTGAATATTGTAACAAAGATAAAATAAATGGAAGTGGGACCTTTAGAAAAAGGTAGGAGCAAATCACTTAGAAAAAAATGGAAACTGTGGAAACAGTATATGCAGAATAACATTTTGGAGAAGGACTGAGGTTTAACAGAGGTAGGAGTTAAGCAATTTATGTAATGTTGGAGTGATAATTATGCAAAAGAATATATGTTATGTATAACATTTGTAACTGAGAATATGTTAATATGATTTGCTTTCTTTTATATTTATTTATTTTACATTTGTTGACCGGGAAAGTCCGACTGGAGCGAGGTCCATTTACAGCGGAGTCCTGGGGAGAAAAGCTCCACTATTATACTATATGTACAGTGGGAATTTTACAATACAAGATATTATTTACATTACAAGATATACATGCAAGAAAAACATGATTAAAGTGGTTTGTTCCAACTAACAAAAGGACTTCATTGTAACAATACAGTCATCAGAGACATCACATTTGCCAGTATAAATAGTCAATATTTTTGCTATACAAGTTTGTGACCAGAGGAAGGCCCTGTATGGCAGTTTTGAGGAGCTGTTAGTACTGTAATATAGAGACAGTAAGCAGAATATAGAGATAGTACTGTAATATAGAGACAGTAAGTAGTTAGTACTGTAATATAGAGACAGTAAGCAGAAGGTAGTTAGTACTGTAATATAGAGACAGTAAGCAGAATATAGAGGTAGTTAGTACTGTAATATAGAGACAGTAAGGTAGTTAGTACTGTAATATAGAGACAGTAAGCAGAATATAGAGGTAGTTAGTACTGTAATATAGAGACAGTAAGCAGAATATAGAGGTAGTTAGTACTGTAATATAGAGACAGTAAGCAGAAGTAGTTAGTACTGTAATATAGAGACAGTAAGCAGAATATAGAGGTAGTTAGTACTGTAATATAGAGACAGTAAGCAGAATATAGAGGAAGGTAGGAAGTATTTGAGGAGAGCAGGAAAGCATTTATGTGATGCAAGGACAGAGCCAGGAATGCAAGAGGTGTGATTTGAGTGATTTTTTGAAGAGTGAGATAGAAGGTGCTGAGGAAATATTCTGGGGGAGGTTATTCCACATTTTTGCTATGGTATGAGAGAAAAGAGCTTTACCTGCAGTGTTGTTGGCTTGAGTTATACGCAAAAGGGTTTTGTTGGATGAGCGGAGTGGACGGTTTGCTGAGTATTGGTTAAGTAGTTGGTTCATAGGTTCATAGGTTCATACTAGGCTATCTGCCCTAGGGCATTTATAAGCCTAGCCAGAGTGTGTGTGGCTTTCACCACCCCTTAGGATGAGAATACTACACCCTTTTAGGGTTTAGTTTACTGTGCCTCTGTCTAGTAGTGACACAGAGATGACCCCCGGGGTAAACCTACGATCTCCCATCCACTCATCAAGATTTCTCTTGAATAGAGTCAGTGAGGGGCTCTGCCTAACATGGACTGGGATTCTGTCCCAGAGTGTAGGGAGCCTCTGGGTTATGAATCTGTCCCTCCAGCACGTCCTATTTATTTCTGTGTTGAGGTTTAAGTCTCTTGTTCTCGTGGCTCTGATGGATTTGGATTTTCTGAGGTGGAGCACAGATCACCTCTGAGTAGGCGGTATGCGACTGAATAGAGCTGGAGTTTTTTCAGTCGGGCAGCATATGACATATGTTTAAGACCCTTTATCCTCTTGGTGAGGAACTTTTGGGGTCTTTCCAACTGCTGCAGGTGTCGGGTGAGATACATCCCAAATGGGGCATTGTACTCAATCATTGGCCTAAGAGAAGAGTACAGGGGCACAATGACCTCTCTTGATCTAGATGTGAAACCCTTCATGATAAGGTGGGCAATATAGAAGGTCTTCCTAACCACTTTGGCAATGTGAGTGTCAAATGAGAGGTTACTGTCAACCTGGGTCCCTAGGTCCCTGATTACCTTTTCCGTACTTAATGGATTACCACCTATGTGGTAATTTGTCGGTACCTTGTTTTTCCCAAAGGGTATGACTATACATTTTTTGGCGTTCAGCTTAAGGCCATGGCTCTGGCACCAATTATCCGTTTCTATGAGGCCTCTCTGAAGGATGTTTGTGTCCGCTGGAGTATCAATTATGGCGCCCAGTTTGCAGTCATCTGCGAACCTTATCAGCCACAATCCTCCTATGTTTGCCTGTACCTCGGAAAAATAAACGCCGAACAAGAGGGGTCCCAGGACTGAGCCCTGTGGGACACCGCTTGTGACTGGCTTAGAGTCTGACATAGCTCCAGCAACTCTGACCCTGTGGGTTCTGTCCTTGACCAAACCAACCAAATCCTTTGCAAGGGGGAAATGCACGGTCCAAACCAAATGCCACGAAACCACCAAGTAGACCAGCATGAGCAGTTTGGAGTAAATATTAATCCTTTATTGAACATTCAAATGCAGACCGGTTTCGGCAAGTGTTGCCTTCTTCAGTGTGGGACAAAACAACAAAGTCCCATCCATCAAACATTTTATATGAACCTTCAGCCAATAAGGCAACCAACTTCATAAATATTAATGATACAGAGAGAAAAAAATTCTTGCCATGACAAAATATTCCTTGTAATGGTCAAATGTTGACTACAAATACTGTATGACCATTAAAAAGATCATCAGAAAAACTCAAGCTGGCAGATATAAAATAAAAAATATATAAAATATATAAATATATAACAAAGAAAATGAAAAATAAAAAATAAAAATTACATGTTAGACATAGTAACCAATGAGATATATACATTGGATATAAAGTGTTCAAGAAATATCCATATGATCAATAGTATAGTGTATAGCACAGTTCACCAACAGACAAAAGTTAAAGAAAAAAAGTTAATGAAAAATTGCTGTATGTTGTAGACCAAACATCATGATCTGGATATACAACAATATATTGAACAAACCCTCCATCTGGTGAATATCCATAGTACCCATAATGAACAAAATTAGCAATAGCTAGATTGCACTGATCAGCCACTCCAAATGAGATACCTAGGGACATGTTAAAGTAACACATAAATGCTAATATCCGTCAGATGTCTTGATATCGGAAAACCCTATCAGAAAAACAACAAGGGCTCATACAAAACAAAGCGGACCTGCCCCCTTCTGGAAACAATGCCACCCAGAAATAAGAAATAGTTAGACAGAAACAAACATAGACCAAATGTATATGCCATATATACATATATTGGATAGGCTTGTGCAAATGTTACATATGAAACCCATTAAAAATGGTCATTGAGCCCAGGGTAGAACAAACCCCCCAATGTAATTATCCAGTATTTCTCTTTGTGATCTAATAGGCCATGCCAACCTTGTTTATTACTTCTATCGCCGGAAATGCGATCAATGATCATGAAATTGAATCTGGCCTGAGGATGTTTGAGTGTATGTTGGTACAAAGCACTAGTCTCTTTGTGATTTCTAATGTCACTACGATGTTCGTTCATCCGAGATCTAAATGCCCTAGAAGTTTGGCCTACATAGAATGCACCACAATAACAAGATGCTAGGTACACCCAATCACTACTACAGTTACCAAATGTTTTGATGTTAAATATCTTACTAGTGTTGCGACTGGAAAATTCCTTGGATTTGGGCATATAGGAGCAAGATCCACAATGACCGCAGGGAAAGGAGCCAAAAAGCTCATCACCTTGTAAGGTAAGTTGTTTATGAATGGTACCTCCACTAGCCATGTGTTTATAATGTGACAAATATGAACCCAAGGTTTTCCCCCGCTTGTATGAAAACCGACATTGTGGGCCCAAAACTGATCGTAACCGGTCATACTTGAATCCAAATTCAATCAATTTTTTGGATGTCACGGTCTCCAGAAATTCTGACCACACCTTATCCACGAAGGTGTTTCGCAAGTACCCACAATATAACACTTTGCTTCATGCTTCCAGCTTGCATCCCCGTCACACTATCAGAAGCATTCCAGTGTCTCAGTTCATACGCATAAAACGTCTTAGTTCCAAGGATGAGGAATATCAAGTAGCTAGTATGGATCTGAGCCAGAGGTTTGCCAGCAGGGGTTATGACCATTATGATATCATTTCAGCCAGATGTAGGGCAAATCGTATGGATAGGGAACAACTATTGGAATACAAAAACAAAAATACATCTTGTACCCTTGTCAGGTTTGTTACGACTTATGGAAGAAATATCAATATGGTCAGGAATATTATTAACAAACATTGGAATATCCTATTGGCTAATGCGATCAGTTTGGAATGTCGGTTTTCATACAAGGGGAAAACCTTGGGTTCATATTTGTCACATTATAAACACATGGCTAGTGGAGGTACCATTCATAAACAACTTACCTTACAAGGTGATGAGCTTTTTGGCTCCTTTCCCGGTCATTGTGGATCTTGCTCTATATGCCCAAATCAAGGAATTTTCCAGTCAACACTAGTAAGATATTTAACATCAAAACATTTGGTAACTGTAGTAGTGATTGGGTAGTGTACCTAACATCTTGTTATTGTGGTGCATTCTATGTAGCCAAACTAGGGCATTTAGATCTCGGATGAGCGAACATCGTAGTGACATTAGAAATCACAAGAGACTAGTGCTTTGTACCAACATACACTCAAACATCCTCAGGCCAGATTCAATTTCATGATCATTGATATCGCCATAGAAGTAATAAACACATGGCCTATTAGATCGAAATATTGGATAATTACATTGTTTGTTGGCTCAATGACCATTTTAATGGGTTTCATATGTAACATTTGCACAGCCTATCAATATATGTATATATGGCATATACATTTGGTCTATGTTTGTTTCTGTCTAACTATTTCTTATTTCTGGGTGGCATTGTTTCATGAGCCTTGTTGTTTTTCTGATAGGGTTTTCCGATATCAAGACATCTGACGGATATTAGCATTTATGTGTTACTTTAACATGTCCCTAGGTATCTCATTTGGAGTGGCTGATCAGTGCAATCTAGCTATTGCTAATTTTGTTCATTATGGGTACTATGGATATTCACCAGATGGAGGGTTTGTTCAATATATTGTTGTATATCCAGATCATGATGTTTGGTCTACAACATACAGCAATTTTTCATTAACTTTAACTTTTGTCTGTTGGTGAACTGTGCTATACACTATACTATTGATCATATGGATATTTCTTGAACACTTTATATGTATATATCTCATTGGTTACTATGTCTAACATGTAATTTTTATTTTTATTTTCATTTTCTTTGTTATATATTTATATATTTTATATATTTTTATTTTATATCTGCCTTGAGTTTTTCTGATGATCTTTTAATGGTCATACAGTATTTGTAGTCAACATTTGACCATTACAAGGAATATTTTGTCATGGCAAATTTTTTCTCTCTGTATCATTAATATTTATGAAGTTGGTTGCCTATTGGCTGAAGGTTCATATAAAATGTTTGATGGATGGGACTTTGTTGTTTGTCCAACAGAGAAGAAAAACTTGCGAAACGGTCTGCATTTGAATGTTCAATAAAGGATTAATATTTACTCCAAACTGCTCATGCTGGTCTACTTGGTGGTTCTGTCCTTGAGCCAGTTTGCAACCCATCTTGTGACATATGGGTTTACATTTAAGCTGGTGAGTTTGTCTATGATGCCCGAGTGGGGTATTGTGTCAAAGGCTTTTGCAAGGTCAAGGTAGGCTGTGTGAACTGCCTTACCCTCATCAATGGCCTTTAGTGACTGTTTCAAAAAAGTCGACCAAGTTCAAAAGGCAGGATCTGCCCTTGACAAAGCCAAATTGGGTAGGATCCAATGTCTGTAGGTCCCCAATGTCTTTGTTTATGAGTTCCATAATGATCCTCTCCATAGCTTTGCAGACCAGGCTCGACACCGCCTTTGTGAAGTGGGACCACTGTTGCTTATCCTGTAGTAAGGCTATTAAACAGCAGCCTTATGTGTGGGTTTAGTTCCTCTTGGGTTCATATAGCACACAGCCGGGACACCATCCGGTCCCATTGATGCTGTGTTTTTAGCTTTAGAGGCGGCTCTCACCTGGGCATCTGAGATGTTAGGGAGGCTACACTCTGCTGGGATAGTTATTTCTCCTTTTGGGGAGGAGAAATTTGCACTGAACCTGTCTGCCAGAATGTTGGCAATGTCAGTGGGTTCAGTGTATTTTGTGTCATTTTGGACTAACTCTGAGCATATCTGGGAGTTTCCACCCAGGTTTCTAACATAGCTAAAGAAGGCCTTGTGATTGTCTTTTGTGTCTTTGCGATTTTTCTCTCAAAGTTGGCCTTGGATTATTTTATGAGTGATCGTAGTTTTTGCTAGTACTGATCAGAGATGCCTTCCCTTTTAGGGATTTTGCTCTGTCATGTAGTAGCTTCCTCCTCCTGTTGTAAAGTTTGTTTATGGCTGGGGTCCACCAGACCGGGCGCCTGCCTTTGGGGAATGGGTCTTGGTTTTATTTGGGATTGCATGATCCATTATGCATGAAGGTTGCCCATAGAAAGGCATTTGCAAAGGATTCAGCAGTGTGGGTTGTGGTTACCACTGGCCCAGGGGCCTTGAGGATACCACTTCAGTCTTAAGAAGTGTGAAGTTGGCTTTTGAGTTGCTCACTGTGGTCTTTGGCGGGATGTGGATTTCCAGTGAGATTAATTTGTGGTCTGATCTTACCAAAAAGGGATATACTTCCGGTTGGAGCATTTTGTCCCCATGTTTGTGATGATCAGGTCTAGTATATTGTCTCCTCTTGTGGGAATGGTGACTAGTTGTTCCATTGCATTTGAGTTTATGAATTCTAGGAACCTTTGGGCTAGGGTGTTGGGGCTTGAGTAATGTTCCCAGTCTATGTTTGGGTAGTTGAAGTCTCCCAAAATGATGGTATTTGCAGAGACATTCATACTCTCCAGTGTCTTCAGGAAGGCTGCGTGGGGTTCCTGAGTTTGAGAGGAGTGGTCTGGCATGCTGCTGCAACTGTAAGGCAGTTTTGCCTATGGGTAGTTGCACCTGGATGGTCTCGATGCTTACGTGCATTGCCACTAACCTGGAGGTGTGGGTATCTTTGATGAATATGGATACTCCCCTCCTTTTTGTGGATTGGTTGGTCAGGGGTGGGGGAAGGAAAGCATGATATGAGTAAAACCTGATAGTGCTGGGGTGCTCTCAGGAGCCTTGAACCAGGTTTCAGTCACTGCACAGACATCGATGTTCTCCATACTGAGGAGGGCGTGCATCTTGAGGTTTAGACATATGGCATTGAGCAGCATTACCCTTAGTTTTTCCTTGTGTTTTCTAGGGAGGTAGGTTTGTCATTTGAGCCTTGCTAAAAAGGCACTAGCCTTGGCCAATATCCGGAATCCGGGGTGACAGGTGCAAGCCATCCCTTGTGAAGCAGCGTGGCTTGTCAAGCATGTCGAGCAGACAGACATTGGATCCCCTTAGAATGACACCAGTAATTAAGCCAATTGTTAAAACTGATCATTTTGTCTTTGCACTGTGTCATCATTCTTGGTGAAGGTAAGATGCTGCTCAGGGTCAGGGTCATACCGGCCTGGGCTACATAATCAGAGAGCTCCTCTATGTCTCTTTTCATGTAGTCCAGGGAGGTATGTCTCAGGTCGTTCACACCGGCATGTACAATGATTGAGTCATATTTGTACTTGCTGTGGAGTGACCTGAGTGCTTGTGTTATGTGGTGGATTCTAGCTCCCGACAGGCAGCTTACTGTGACCTTTTCCTTGTTCAGTCTGGTGGCGGGACGTCAGTGTGTCTGACTATGGAGTCACCTATTACAAGTGTGTCTGGCATGTTGTTTGGCCTTAAGGGCTGTGACTGTTTAGCACACTGACTTTGTGAACTATGTGTTGCATGTGCTATGTCTTGAGGTGGTGGTTGCTTGGGTGTCTGCTTTGGAGGCCTCTGTTGTTTTGGTAGATTTTTAATCAGCCTCCAGTATGTTTTTGTGTGTTTATGTGTTTGGTTTGCAGTTGTGATAGTTCTATGTGAGACTGGGTTTGTGGTGTGCGTGGTTACCTTCTCCTCCTGACTGGTCTTACCAGTACTGAATTGAGACAGCCTCCAGTTTGGATATATAGTTGCATCTCGCATATATTTGTATTTGTTGGGAGGAGGAGAGGGTTGTCTGTGTACATGAGGCAATTGTAACATTGCCTCAAGATTCAGATTCACCAGCTGAACAGGAGGCCAGGCGCCAGCAACTGACCCTTGACATGCTAGAAATAGTGAAAAAGATTGCTGTGTAACTGAGTCAGAAAGGACCTATAGGAAATGGGTACTCAACAGAATTTAGGTGAATGAAGTACTTTCTTTTGTTTAAGAGTGCTTTACCGTACAAAAATGCTTTAGGAGCAGTGCTGAGCTTTTCAGATAGAGTATAGGCTGTTTAGATTGCAAGTAGAACAGTTCTAAGGGAAAAATTGAAGAGCAGACTTGGCGGAGCCAGAAAAAGTTTAACCTTGTTTACTACCGACTCTTTATGCATGCGATAAAAAACAAACAAAAGCAAGGATTTTAAGCAGTGAACTACAAAAGAGCTAGAAATGGTCCCAAACAACCAATTACTACAGCTTCTTGTGCTGAGGTCACTTCCCCCAAGGACAGGTAGGCTGCTCAAGGCTCCCCACTCCCACTGGTGAGCAAAGAAACTTCCTTCTATCCAAGTAAGGTAATGGACAACACAGGAACTACACCACAGCCCAGAATACAGCAATGCCTGTATACTGGTCTAAACTAGTCGAGGAAGGCGGGAAAACAAGGATTATTTTGTAATATAGTAATATTTTAGGGCAGGAGTCTTGTGGGGATTCTTTAGGATGTTATAGGTGAGGACTAGTTGGTGGTAACTAATTAAATGGGGAAGTTCTAACCACTGTAGCTCTTTTAGAGCAAGGCAATGATGGCTACGAAAAGCAGAGTTATTGGCGAATTTAGCAATTTTATTGTAACATGACTCTAGTTTATTCATGTCTGTTTTCCTAATGTGGGTTAGGATTAGAGATGCATACATTAGGGTAGACAGAAGGTGGGTTTGGGCTAGGGTGACTCGTGCTTGGTCTGTTATGAAGTGTTTGTGTTTATACAGTGTTCCTAATTTTTTATGTATTTTCTTAATGATTTGAGAGATATGGACATTGCAGTGAAGATCTTTATCTATTTCAATGCCAAGGAGTTTTGTATGGAGGGAGGGGGAAATTGTGGTGCCATTTTTGGAAGTGATTGTGAAAGAAAGGGGTGTGGGTTTGTATTTGCTTGGGGTGAATAGTAGTAGTTTTGTCTTGTTGGGGTTAAGAATCAGTTGGATATCAGTAATCCATTTTTCAACGGAGTTGAAGGATTACTGGGTAAGGTTTTGAAGAGTGGTTAGGGATGGGGCTGAGCAGATTAAGGTGGAGTCATCAGCATACTGTATGAGTGATGCATGCAGTGTGGAGGTGTGTAGTCTGTTGGTGAAAATAGTGAATAGTAATGGGCCTAGTATTGAGCTTTGTGGAACACCTGTGGTGGATGATAGTAGAGGTGATAGTACTCCTTGCCATTTGACTGATTGTTTCCTATCGGAGAGAGAGTTTCTGAACCAAGCAGTTGTAGAGGGGGCAAAGGACATTGATGATAGTGTGTCTAGAAGTAGGTTATGTGAGACCATGTCAAATGCCTTAGAGAGATCTAAGAATATGGCAGATACAAAGTTTTTCTTATTTCTGAGATGGTTAACCTGGTTAGTGAAAGACAGAAGAGCAGTGGTTGTACTATGGTTTGGGCGGAAGCCATGCTGGGTTGAGGAGAGGAGATTATGTGAGGTTAAGAAATGCATCACTTGGGTATGAATACATTTTTCAAGGAGTTTGGACAGGGAGGATAGGATAGCAATGGGGCGGTAGTTTGATAGCTCGTAGGAGTTGCCACCTTTGTGTAGGGGGATAATATGTGATACTTTCCATAGTTGAGGGATATAAGCTTCTTTTATGGAGCGGTTAATCAGAATTGAGACAGGGTAGGCTAGAGATTCAGCTGCTAGTTTTAGGAAATTAGTGGGTAGGCCATCAACTGCAAGAGTGGTAGGTTTAAGTTTTGAGAGTAGCTTTTTGACTATGAAGGTTGGTGCGGGAGAGAGAGTAAAAGATGGTATATTATTGTGGTCCTTAGTGGGGGTGGATAGAGGGTTATTGCTAGATAGCTGGGTAGATAGTGATAGGATAGAGTCTATGAAGTGATGGTTGAATTGAGAAGCTAAGCTGTCATTAGTGGTATTTGTGTTGGGAGCTGGGGTAGTAGTTTTACCAGGTTTTAGAAGGGAGTTAATGGCATGCCAGAACTTTTGGGGGGTTTTATAATGTTTGTTTTGGAGATTTAGGAAGTAGCTTTGTTTATCTAGCTTTGTTTGTCTTTTGGCTTGATTACGAAGTTGTTGATAGTTCTGTCTATTTAAGCTAGTGTTGTTCTTTTTCCAGATCTTCCAGGCATTATCTCTGGCTTGTAGTAAGCCTTTTGTTGTCCTAGTCAGCCAAGGGGCATAGTTTACTTTGGTTCTAAGTTTTCTAATGGAAGCTACTGTATTCAAAACATTCATAAAAGTACTATTGAAAAGTATAACTGCTTGGTCTAGTTCCAGAGTACGTAATGGTTGCCAATTACATTGTCATAATATACTATTGAGAATTTGTGGATTTACCTTGTGCTCATCTCTAGTTTCCTTATACAGTATGGGTTTGGCTATGTTTAACTTTTTACGAAGAAGGAAAGTGGGGCAGTGATCGCTGATTGAGTCAGGTAGACAGCCCACGTGATAATTTTGACTAGGAAAGTTTACTAAAGTCAAATCAATAGTTGACCATTTCTTGGATTTTTTGTCCACTCTGGTGGGTTCTTGGATTAGTTGAGAGAATCCGAATAAGTTAATATGGTTTGTGGGATTGCTAGAATTGCAGGATTGCCAATCTAGATTTAGGTCTCCTAACAGGATGGTTTCTTGTGGCAGGTTGGTTGTAGCCCATTGTAAAATTTCCTCTATTGTTGCTGAGTTATTTCCTGGAGGGATATAACTACAAAGGATGTTAATTCTGTTTTTGTTGTTTAGAGATAGAACTTAGCCTAATGTTTCAGCATTTTGGAATTTGGGAAGTGGGGTTTGCAGAGGCTGGAGGTTGAGTGTGTTTTTAAATAGAATAGCAACTCCGCCTCCCTTTTTAGCATCTCTGTCTAGTCTTAGGATGTTATAGCCTGGTGGAAGAATTTCTTCATTTTGGGTGGAGGGTTTTAGCCAGGTTTCAGTAATAGTTAGCAAATCGGGGGAGTATTGTGCTATGAATGTGTGTAGGTCATGCAGTTTGTTAGATATACTTCTTGAGTTTAGGTTTATAAGTAAGTAAGTTTGATGTTTGTTTGTGTGAGAGAATGTTGTTGCATGGACCTGGGTTGGGGTGTATGTCTCCTGAGATTAGTGAAAATTTTTTGTAGATTAGTTTGAGTTTTATAGCATGTGCTAGATCTATATTTGCTTTAGGTAGTGCTTGTTTTTTGAGAGGCTGAGTGGTGGGTGTTTTGTATATATAGAATAATGAGCTATCAGTAAATAGTGTAGAGCAGATTGTAAAATGTGTGTGTGTGTGTGTGTGTGTGTGTGTGTGTGTGTGTGTGTGTGTGTGTGTGTGTGTCAAAGAATGTGTTGTGTGGAATGAATTGTTTAATGATATGTTAGTGGGTGTGGTGAAGGTTAGTATGGAGAGAGTTAGAATTAGTGCTAGTGGTAAGAATTGCATGGTTAGTGTAGCTACTAGAGATATTTAGATAGGAAGTAAGATGGGTGTGGTAGTGGTTGGGTGCTAGATCTTTAGTTTTACTATTGGGTGGGATGTTTGGCCTGGGTGTGGCTAGGTGTAATTGAAGGAAAGTGCTGATTGGTGTGGAGATTGGATTGGTTGTCAGGGTTAGATATAAATGTAGATGCACTGGGGGTGGGTGAGATTTGGAGGTAGGGTAGGGGAGCGGAGTGAGCCCAGAGGGCGAACGGACCGGGTTGAGCCAAGAGGTGAGGTGGCTCAAGAGAAACAATTAGTGAACAGGATTACAACTACAGGTAAAGCCAGGGAGTGGGATCGTATCCTTTGTGGTGTCTGTACTAGTAGCATGTACAAGAACTATTGTAATTCCTTCAAAATAAAAAGAAAAACTAGGGAGAGAGAAATTATTAAGTAGAAAAACTCTGTTAGGGGCAGAGATAAATCCTATTAGGTAAGCCTTCAGGTCTAATAAAAGTGGGTTTTGCAGGACCTTTTTATGGTAAAATGCTGCCACCTGGTGGCAAATAAGGGGAGTGATTCTCAGCACTTAGGATTCTGCACAACACTTGTAATGCTTTTATGGGGTTATTAAGAGCAGTTGGGGGATACCTATGGACTCAGGGGGCTTGCGGCAGGCTGCTATCACATACACTGGTAGGACGCTGGATAGTAGTAAAATGCTGTTACAATATTGCCCTTAGAGCTACATACACTGAGTTGTCCCTGTAGGATTTATAAATAAATAAATAAATAATAAATAAAAATAAATCCTAAACCGTTTCTGTTTTAGTCCCTGTTTCCAAGAAGGTGTTTCCCATTATATCCTCAGAGCATCCATAAGGATATAATGCTCCTCAGGACTGAAGCCACCTCTCCCGTGCCTTACTCCCGGCTGTTGCATTTTGCGGTAAAGTTTAATCAAATGTTGTGATAAACATGACAAGCCGACACCATCCTTTTATGAAACTTTTAGTAAATGAATGACTCTGGATTAGACCTACACCTTGCAGCACTAATTCTGACTTGTGGTTTTCCATGTTCTGTTCCTACTGTCTGTGTGCTGGGTCTCTATTGTTCTGTTCCTACTGTCTGTGTGCTGGGTCTCTATTGTTCTGTTCCTACTGCCTGTGTGCTGTGCCTCTATTATTCTGTTCCTACTGTCTGTGTGCTTGGTTTCTATTGCAGTAGTAGCAAATATGCATGTATATGTGTGTTTGCTATGAGTATGTGCAGGTAAGTACAGTAATGCATGTCATTCATTATTAGAACTCACCTGCTTCTTTACCCATTTAATTGCAAGTAGTAGGCACCTTGGTGCATGCAGACAACAGGAAAAATAGGGCTTTACACATTTCCCAATCATGTCATTCGTAAGTAGTGAAAAAGCATTGTTACATGTCTTTCTAGTACTGTGCAACAGATGGCAATGAATTACATTGATTCCTGCCTTTACGAATTAATTTCTGCTTGTCCCTGTTACTCAGTTTATTTTAATTCAGTGGTCATTTACATGATCTGTTGGCACCAAATGCAGATAAGTGCAGCCCAATACAGAGAGCTGAGGAAAATTGGCATAAGTTGTGGCTGATTAACAAAGTTATTATGCAAATTAGGCTCAGCCACGCTCTGCTTTATAAAATACAATACTGCTTTAGTGAGTATCTCCTTTACAGGATCAAGTCCAATGGACTCATAGTGCATATAGAGTCCTCCACATATGACTACATTTAATGACACCCAACTTAGGGTGATTAGAATAGGAGGATCTACTGTGGGAGTTTCTGGCAGGGCAGCACTTTGCCATAATCAGTGCTGAGCATTTGGGCTTAGCTAATTTGCATGTAGACGTGATGTTCACCATTTGATTTTGAACCTCTGTGAACTGCGGGACTATGAATGTGACCCAAAGTCTCATAACTTTGATAAATCTCAATACTTTAACACAAAACATACAAATAATTTATTTGGATTACCTTACAGATGTGATAGCTGTCATTTTCAGATAAAAACACAAAAAGAAGGTCTGGTAGGCAAAACTCAGGGGGCTTGCGGCAGGCTGCTATCACATACACTGGTAGGATGCTGGATAGTAGTAAAATGCTGTTACAATATTGCCCTTAGAGCTACATACACTGAGTTGTTCCTGTAGGATTTATAAGTAAATAAATAAATAAATAAATAAATAAATAAATAATAAAAATAAATCCTAAACCATTTCTGTTTTAGTCCCTGTTTCCAAGAAGGTGTCTCCCATTATATCCTCAGAGCATCCATAAGGATATAATGCTCCTATATAAATGTATGTTTGCCTATGTCTTAAGTGATGATTCAGTAGCGGTGTTAAAACAAAGTCTGTCTTGCCTTTTGGAACCAGCACTCCCATAAGAACTTCAGTCTATACCTGCAACTTTTGCAAAGGACCATGCATACCAGAAAAATCCATCCACACCCTTCACCAATAAGAAGTAAACTTGAATGCAGCATCACTTCTTCCTTCTCTCTGCCATACCCAACAGGTTATCCCTCTATGCCAAATGAGCAAAATTATGTGCTGAGCAGGCCAATGGAGCTGTCTACTATGTGAAATTATGTGCTGAGCAGGAAGGTATTTGCACTAATGTATCACATCAAAATTCTGGGTCAGAAATATTAAAAAATTGCTTAAGTTAAAACCTAGCACTAGCATTTTTAATCTGGCAAGATGTAGTATTTTAAAATCTTTCACATATGGTATGGGTGTCATAGCTGCAGTTTTCTGTATCTAAGCCGATTTATGTATAGGTACATGCACAAACCAAGAACCAAACTAAACAAATGAAAAACTTGAGTGGAGATCCAGGTGCCCAAAAAGACCAATACCAACAGCTGAGAAATATCACCAAATGATTTATTAAATCAACAAGCAGCAAAAATAACTAGTGATAGCACTAAACTGCTGTCACTTGCTATTTTTGCTGCTTGTTGATTTAATAAATCATTTGGTGATATTTTTCAGCTGTTGGTACTGGTCTTTTTGGGCACCTGGATAGGTACATGCATCTTGAAAAAAGATTTTAGACAGTGTTGTAAGATTATACTCAACAATATACTAAGGTTGAAAGTAACTTTGCTACAAATATGCAACATAAATAAGGAATAAGATAAAGCTTGCTTAAATGTAGAAATAGAGTTTAGTAATATGTGATTAGCATGCATACTAAATGACTGTGGCTTAAAAAATAAGGAACTTGCTTATGAGTGTATTACACACACATATCAAGAAAGCTGACTTCTTACAGACATGACAAGAATGTAATTTGCTTTCTTTAAATAACTGACAACAGGACATGTTTTTCTAAGAAAGTTTAAAAATATGCTTTTCTAAGAAAGTTTATCCACAAGGCGTTTCCTTAAAAATATGCTTTTCTCCACTTATCAGCATTTGCACAATCAAGGCAGTATTTTTCCAAAACCAAGAGGGTGTGTGCTTAACTAAAAATATATATAAAGTCTGTATTAAATTCAGTTATGTTAGGGGTATTGGTAGGGACACATTTGTCCTGAGGTTAAATGTTATATTTCTCACATCATCTGTACTATATGAGAAGTAAAGTAGAACACTTTCTGAAGCTGTAACAGAAGTATGTGTGGTTTATTATAAAAGTTATTGGTTACTGCTCTTAAAACAGATGCTGCAAAGTATATTCTCTCATCAGTGTATATTCTACAAGTTTCTGTATGCAACAGACTGTGAATGCAATTATAACCAGACTTTGATTTCAGCAGAATCCAGCCAGCAAGACTGAGTGTCTTAAGAAGACTTCAAATCCATCACAGTAAGCATCAGAGTAACAGCACAGTGTTTATTTAGCACCTTAAAATTAATTTTTCAATGTGTGAAATCTTCTTCCACATTATACCTGAGAAAATGTCACTGCCTGCATTCTTGTAATAATGCAGTAAAATATAATGCTGATGCTTTTAGGTTAAAATTTGTATGGCTGGCCTTAAGTGAAATTCTGCCCTAAACCAAGGGCTCACTGGTACACTAATGCACTTCACTGTGACTCTTACTTTCCTGTATCGCCATTTTGTTTGTCACTCAGTGCAACTCCTGCCCCATTCCTCAGGTTACTTATCTCATAGTATTTTCACTTGGCATGGTTTATCCTCTCCCGATAACCTCCCTTCCACTCGCTCTCACTTTCAGTTCCATACAGTAATCCACCCTTCACGTTTCATTTACAGAAGTTAGAATGATAAACTAAATAATTTACATGTGCACTTTCCTATAGTAACAGAAACAAAAGCATGCATTACCAGAAAACACTATGGACTATGAGAGCATTAATGGAGAATAAGGAGATTTTTTTCTGCATTGCTAATTTATCATGTGCTGTGATTATGAATACAGAAGCACTCTGTGCCCTCCTAATAATGTGACTAGATCATAATCTGTCAAACATTTCGAGTCCCATTTGACAGTGCAGCAATGTTGCACAGTCCAGCAAGTAACAGCGCAAATGAACAAAACAAAGGCAGCGCACTGAAGAATACTAATTGCGACAGCTGCAAGACACTCAGTGGAATAAAAACAAAGCGGGTACGGGCATGACACTGGGGCTAATATACAGCTGAGATAAGGGGAAAGTTCCACATTTAGAATTTTAGAAATTAGTGGCAGTGGAAAATGATGTGAGCACTCCAACAGGAGCCACTTGGCTCTCTGGAGATTATCACAGTGAAGCTTGTATTTTAGGAGAATGAACCTGCAGAATTTACCAGAGAGAATGTGATGCTCTATTGACTAGAGATCGACTATAGTCAATATGAAAAATAAAGGATGTCTTTACCAACAGCTGCTCTAGCATCAGGAATGAGGAATCTCAGGAGCGTGTGTCAGCCTAACAGTGCATTACAGATTTCATTTTTTTCAGGAGGTCCAAATGACAGTTTATGTCTAAAAGACTGAAGATAGATTTGTTAGTGTTTAAAGGAGATAGCTTAAAATGGTTCTCATACAGAGACAGGAAAGTTGATAGGTTGCTGAAAAGTATGTTTTTCTAAAACCTTGGCAAGAGAGGAGAGAAGAGAGGCATTGTTAGAAAAAACTGAGGGGTAGCAGATTTGTTGACAGGGAAGACCTCTGCAGATTTCCATTATGTCAGAAATGTATTTGGACATAGAAAATGTTGAAAGCGTAGCAGAGTTGTCTGTTGAAGTATTCTTTGCATATTATGAGAACCAAGGTATGCGCCATCAATTCCCATTTATCTAAGGTTAAGGGGATTGCCTAGAAGTTTTATCAGTTTCTTTGACAAATTATTTTTTGCAGCAGGAGGGATGAAGAAGAAGCTTTTTGTTATAGCTGAAGAAGAATTAAATAATATGGGGTGTTAGAGACCTTTGTCCCTTCTTGCTCAAATCCTCAGGAAGAAATATGTTGTTGTGGAGGCCATGGTTTTAGATACGTCTGACCTACTCATGATTTTATTTACCTTTCTACAAAGCACTCTGGGATTAGACAGGAGCCTTGATTGTTTACCTTCATAGCTAGTGGTTTTGTGTGTCCTAATGGCCGTTTTTGCTTCTTATATTAAAGATATTTAGTTAAGTCTACATTCAGTATGAAGGGAGTTCTCTGAAGCTTAAACCATCTCTCTTTTATTTATTTATATATATTTTTTTGAGTAGTGGAAAAAGATCTCTGATCACCTCTCTCTGCTTTCTAAACCTGGTAATGAATGGGAAGATTTCATTTTGAAGGTTTAAAACTAAGTTAGGGGGAAAAAGAGTGACAGAGTCAACAAAAGTCTAGAGGGGAGTCTAATCAGTAAGGAAAACTCCAAGTTAAAAGCATACATTTCTGAAGCGGACGGTAAGTGGTTGAATTTCTGGCTTTTGCAAGACCAATTAAAAGTAATAGGGCACTAATAAATTAGTGCTGACTGGAGATAAGGAAGGCTGTTGGCATTAACAGGATTGTTTGTGAAGGTTATGTCAAGCATTGAGTGGTTTCCTGAGGTAGGATTTGGTCTATTGACCATCTGGACTAGATCAATAGTAAGAATTTCAAGATTTAAGGGACTAACAAAGGTTAAACTGAAGTCTCCCAGAATTAAAATTTTCCTTTTTTTGGAGACTAAGAAGCAGCAGCTCTTTAAGAATCATCAATACTGGTCGGGCTTGCCAGAAGAGATTGTTAGACTATAGTAATAGTGATCCCAGTGATGTAAGAAATAGGTTTGGTAATTAACTTAATGTTCCTAACCTCATCAGCTGTAGATGAGGCGGACAGTAGGAAGCAGGAAAAGGTTTTGTCTTGTAAATGACAGACAATTTGTAACTGTAATAAGGAAAGTGAAGTGCGGGGTATGGTAATCGGGCTTGACTGGGATTTTGCACATACCAAGAAGATTAATATTATGTTGAAGAATGAAATTTGAATGTCATCAGACTTATTAGTACTGTGGCCACTATTTACAAAGTTACATTTCAGCCCAAGGAAAGATGCTGAAAAATGAAGGCAAGAGAAAGATGTACTAAGTATTTGGGAAAAATGAGGAGTAATCAGGCTAGATTTTAAAGTATGTTGAAGGCCCGAAGGAAAAATTATAGGAGCTGAGAATTTGAAGAAGAATGTGAGTTTTGTTGTGGGAGGGGGGGTGGGAAGATGAAAATGTAGGTAGGTTAAAGAACTGGGTAGAAAGAAGAAAGGGGGATATAAAAATTAGGAAGGCTTGGAAGAGAAGAAAAGAAGGCAGGGAAAACATTATGAAAGAGTTTGGAGAACAGAATAACTGAGATGTTTTCCAAAATGAACATAAGCTAGGTAGAACAGACAGAAAGTTAGAAGGGACAATGATAGATGAATCATAACATGGTAAAGAGACATGGACTGAAGTAGAGGTTTAGCTAGTATAATAGTGTAGAGAGGTTGTAATAAAGAAAGGTAAGACATTGTAGGAAGGTGGGGAATATAAAAATAAAATACAAGTAACAAGGACTATAAGGGAACAAGGAGAATAGGCATGCAGATCTAGGAGATGAAAAACGTGGGGATGAGGCTGGAACGAGAGGGGAACCAGAACAGCCAGATGGAGAAGGACTGAAAAGCCATTAGCAGTTAATTCCTTTATAACGAGGATAAGTGTAGGAGAGGGAGAGGGGCAGAACATTGGCTATAAATGAAGATGTGGTGAACAGAAGTTTGGAAAACATTCAGATCCAGTAGCAATGGGAAGAGATTAACTAGACTGAATTTAGAACAGTGTAAAAATAGATAAAGAGCAATTATGAGGTAAAAGGAAATGCAGCTGGATATGAAAACTGCTGTCACCAGTCTCAGAAGTTTGCAAAGTGTTGGACTGCCCATACATATCAAGCAGAGCGCCTCTTTGGCCCTCTTCAGAAGGAACCTTGACAATTGGATGGGAGAAAGGAAATTCACCCTGGGGTCACGTCAGTCACCCTGCTAGACAATGGTCCAGGAAGTAAATAGTGTGGGAAGAAATAGCGAGGGAATTGTTATGGCTAGGCTTGTATAGGCCCTAGGGCCGATAGCCTAGTACCAACCTATGAAAAAGGAGCGCACTGAGTTCTAGACCTGTGGCTTCTGTCACCAGTACAGAAGAAGAATGTGACCCAACTACGGAAAATGGGAGGAGATATTTTAGCAGGCAGGTGGACTGAGATTTGGAAAAAAATGCTAGTCTTGATCAGAAACACATATTTGGGAAGCTCAATCTTGGTGAAATGGTAGAACATGGTGTAGATACTTATGAAAGAGGGTGTGCATAGAAAATGTTGAAAACGTAGTAAGTAATTAAGTGTTGTGAGAATTAACTGGTATAAGAGAGGCTGAAAGAGAAGGAAGAGTGTTAGAAGGAGTTTAAAAGCACAGATCTATTATTGATAACAGATGCAAATAGCATTTATTAAGGGATGTGTAAGGCAATTATAATGTAACTGAAACAATATGTGATAAAATGTGTTTTGAGAAGTAATAAAATAATACAACTACAAAATTGAAAACGACTCAAAAATAAAAAAATCCACTAATGACCAATTCAATCCACAGGAATTTTAGCATATTCATATTTTTTTACACAAATGTCATGTGTAACTGGACTGCTGTGTGCATACTGCCCTCCTGTTTCTGATTTTGAAAGTATCATACACAATGCCCCCTATTTCTCATTTATAGCAGTAATGCCAACCAATAATTGATTTAAATCCTAAACCGTCTCTGTTTTAGTCCCTGTTTCCAAGAAGGTGTTTCCCATTATATCCTCAGAGCATCCATAAGGATATAATGCTCCTCAGGACTGAAGCCATCTCTCCCGTGCCTTACTCCCTGCTGTTGCATTTTGCTGTAAAGTTTAATCAAATGTTGTGATAAACATGACAAGCTGACACCATCCTTTTATGAAACTTTTAGTAAATGAATGACTCTGGATTAGACCTACACCTTGCAGCACTAATTCTGACTTGTTTTTTTTCCATGTTCTGTTCCTACTGTCTGTGTGCTGTCTCTCTATTGTTCTGTTCCTACTGTCTGTGTGCTTGGTTTCTATTGCAGTAGTAGCAGATATGCATGTATACGTGTGTTTGCTATGAGTATGTGCAGGTAAGTACAGTAATGCATGTCATTCATTATTAGAACTCACCTGCTTCTTTATCCATTTAATTGCAAGTAGTAGGCACCTTGGTGCATGCAGACAACAGGAAAAATAGGGCTGTACACATTTTCCAATCTTGTCATTCGTAAGTAGTGAAAAAGCATTGTTACATGTCTTTCTAGTACTGCCCAACAGATGGCAATGAATTACATTGATTCATGCCTTTACAAATTAATTTCTGCTTGTCCCTGTTACTCAGTTTATTTTAATTCAGTGGTCATTTACATGATCTGTTGGCACCAAATGCAGGTAAGTGCAGCCCAATACAGAGAGCTGAGGAAAATTGGCATAAGTTGTGGCTGATTAACAAAGTTATTATGCAAATTAGGCTCAGCCACGCTCTGCTTTATAAAATACAATACTGCTTTAGAGAGTATCTCCTTTACAGGATCAAGTCCAATGGACTCATAGTGCATATAGAGTCCTCCACATATGACTACATTTAATGACACCCAACTTAGGGTGATTAGAATAGGAGGATCTGCTGTGGGAGTTTCTGGCAGGGCAGCACTTTGCCATAATCAGTGCTGAGCATTTGGGCTTAGCTAATTTGCATGTAGATGTGATGTTCACCATTTGATTTTGAACCTCTGTGAACTGCGGGACTATGAATGTGACCCAAAGTCTCATAACTTTGATAAATCTCAATACTTTAACACAAAACATACAAATAATTTATTTGGATTACCTTATAGACGTGATAGCTGTCATTTTCAGATAAAAACACGAAAAGAAGGTCTGGTAGGAAAAAATAAGCTGTAACTTTGAAATAAAATAAAATAAAAATGTCCCTTTATTTCAAAAACAAGGAAACCGTTTACAGAAACAAAGTGATTTAGACTTCATAGTTTTTTGCAGTTCATCAGACTAACCACTTCATCAAATTACTGCAATAAATGCTAAAGCGGTAAAGATTCCCATCAAAGAGCAGGGCAATGCCTATATTCCTACAACATTGCCAAGCTATAGAATAGCCTCCCCTCATACATTACGCCGCTTGACTCCCTAATACTCTTTAAAGGTGCAGTAAAACCCCACTATTTAAATAACCCCAGCTGTACCTGTGAAACACAGTGTAACCCCCTTAACTTGACACCCGTCACTACTCCGATCCTACGCTTTAATCCTTTTATTCTCTTCCTCCTTCTGTGTGACTGATTCTCCTACCTACGATATTTATTAATGGTTATGATTACTTTCTTGTGATTGAACGTATGCTAGTATGTATCCATACAGTCTGATAATTATGTATTAACCATGCCATTGCTCCCCACCCTATGCTAATGTATGTATATCTCTTTCACTTCGTATTTGTTCTGTACAATGTTTGATTACCTGTGGAGCTTTTCTCCCCGTGCCTCCACTAAAAATGGGTTTCTGACCCAGTGGACTTTCCCGGTCAACAAATGTCAATAAATAAAATAAATAAATCAATAAATAAATCACATAAGTAAAACTGACCAAGATACCGAATGCTTCAGTCTTTTAGATTTAAACATATATATTTAAAATTAGCTGCATCATTTAAAGCCGGATAGCTGCATGTATCTAATAAAATCTTGCCTTTTGAGGTCCTTTATATCTATAACAGTTTCTGCACACCCTTTGATACCATACCAGACCCAGTGCATCAATTGCAGAAAACAAAAATATTTTTACATTTAATTGATATTATTTTCTGCCAATAAAACAAATTAATTCCATTGCATGTTGTTAACGCTTAAAGATGCATATAAATTCTAAACTTCAGCATTGTCATTGTGTAAGATTCCAGTATATCCAAGGAACTACATGTAAACATAAATAAATAAATAAATAGTATATCCAAGGAACTACATGTAAGTGACACCTGCAAGAATTAACAATGATAATTACAATTAAAGCTCTTGTAAGTTCCTTTTCTGGTTACTGCACTGTCATAATTTTCTTGCCTAAATTAGAATTTTAAAATTTTGCTTCTCTTATCAATAAATTAAGGTGTCTCAACCAAAAATAATAAAATAGCCGGACAACCTTTAAAAATCATCCAGTTATTTAAAAATACCTGCTTTATTTTTTAAGAATCAACTGCATGACGTGAAAGCATAGCGTTTGTACTCTCAAATGCCACTGCACTGCTGACATCTTGTGGACATTGTGTATCATTACATCTTCAGCTACTTACAGATTTTTGGCAAGCCAAGATATTTCCTAATTTTAGCTATGATAGCACAAAAAATATTTTAACAATTGTTCAAATATCACTTCTTTAAATAAAACTCTGTGCTCCATTATTCATTCTGTTTCCATGCTGAAGTGTCTCCTATTTGCTAGCTCTTATGATTTTTTCATCACTTAATAACTTGTGTACATTCATTATAGCTAAATACAAAAGAATAAAACCAAGACCAATCCAAACGAAATAAAATAAAGTCCTGGACACCACTTCATTATAGTCCTTTACATTGTTTTATACGATACTCCCGCCCATATCTTCTTTCATAATTCTAATATTTTTACCTTTTTGTAAATTCAGTAAAGCTTTATGATGTTAAATTGTAAGAGCTATTTTCACTGGTTGCTTTAATAATTCAAGTCAAGCTCACGTGATTTTTTTAGTAATCTGCAATAGAAGGATGAAGGTTAGGATTAAAACAACACGTTTTGCTTTCTGCAGAATGTATATGAAATTTCATTCAGCTTGTCACTATTAAAAATGAACACTAAGTTCAGTTTTCTACTATTATTTGTTAAGAAACAACCAGAGCCAACATACTTTGCTGTTTTTGAAAGGATAAAGGTGAAACCCTTTTGAAGAACCAGTACGTCTACACCTTTCAATTGCCTACCCAAAAAATTAACTATAATAAAATTATGGAATTATAGCATCTTAGAAAATACAAGACAACTGGGCCCAGTGGTCATTTATGCCTTAGCAGTACCTGTCCTTAGTTGTTTTTCAAGGAACAACAGACCAGTTGCATCGGGGTGAATTGGTAGATGCCCATCCTGTTATCTAAGTCCATTTTGAAAAAAGAATGCATGTTGCATTGCTTAATTTGGAGTGGATGTATGTTCCAGAGAAGTGGTAACCTTTGTGTGACAAATTTGCATCTCTGCTTTATTTTCTTTATTTGATGAAGCAAGTTAAGAGCCCTGGTTCTAGTGTTAGTGGGACTGTTTGATTTGCAGAGGCATATCAGGTCTTGGATCAGGTCTTGGATCCATAATGACCTGAAAGGCTAGACACAGATCACCTCTAAGGAGTCTATAGGACACTGAGTAAAGGAATAGTACGTCCATCCTCTCCTGGTAACTCTTTTCTTGTGATTATTTTAGTTAGGAACCTCTGGGGTCTTTCTTGTTGTTTGATGTGCCTTGTAATATGCATCCCATAAGTGGCATTGTATTCAATAATAGGTGGGATTAATGTAGAATACAGAGGGATAAGACATTCCTCAGATTCAGATTAAATACCTTTTACAAGCAGCTGTGCCAGTTAAAAAGATTTCCTAACCAGTGTTGCAACGTGATGGTCAATGACAAGGAAATTATCTAGCCATGTTGCAAGGTCTCTCGCCACACTTTGATTTTGAAGTGCGGTATTAACATATAAGATGAATGACGGGATTCTTTACCAAATGCAGTGATATTATTCTGTCTAGACTTTAGCTTAAGCCCACTTTTGAGCACCAGTTTCTGACTTGCAAGATCCAGTTGGAGCTCCTGCATATTGGGTGACTTGAGGATGACTCCAAGTTTGCAGTTGCCTGCAGATTTGTTTAGGCAGAGATTCCTGTTTGTAATTTGGAGATCTGCAAATTACATGCCAAATAGAAGAGGTCCCAACACAGAGCCCTCAGGACAACCATTTGTCACCCTCGTGTCTGTTGAGGACACACCTGCCACCCTCACTACATGGGTTCTTTCCCTCAACCATTTTGCTATTGACACAACTATGTACAGGTCTAGTGATAAATTTCTGCTAAGCACTACTAAAGCAAATAATTCATCAGAGGACTCAGGATACTCCTGTTATATCTCCAAACTCTGAAACACTATCCCTATGCAAGTAAAAATGACCAATAAATCTCCATGCTATAAAATCCCTCTCACACAATACCTTACCCAGTCCTGGTCATGCTTACGTTCGTCACCAGGTTGAGACCTCTAGTGAAATCACAAACTTCTTATTGTTTACCACTAACATTTTGACCTGCTGTACTTCTCATTACACCCCAAGCAACTCTGCCTCCTGTGCTTGAGTTAATAGATGCCTTTTCACCTCCCCTAAACAACACTTCTCCTCTTGGTCTTTTTCTAAGTGGCTCCATCCACCGCTCTGCCCCCTCTCATGCATCCCCTGTATACCCAAGTTACAAATCTTCTAGATACACCAGTTTGGAACAGGCAGCCTAAATAGAATTAATCCTATGCTGTTACCGCTATCCTCTTGTACAACACTTATCTTCCATCCTCTCCCTTCATAACATTATAAATTACTTCATTATATCTTGTGAACTCTTTACAAACCTATGCAATACTAAAATATCCCTTCCTACATAATCTTATAACTCACTTCATTATGTATCTTGAACTCCTTGCAAACCTTTCATTACTGGAATGCAAGAACAATAAACTTGCTTACAATAATGTTTCCCTTCTGCAGTACCAATCCTTTTCATTTTGCAAGATTTTACAGCTGGAACAACTATATAAACTTATAATTGTTGACGTAAATATTTGACAATATATACCTGTCTTGTAATTATGTCTGTACTTTAATGATAAATGTAACTGTTGTTTTTCTGAGAACTGTCTGAAATTCACTTGCTAATATAAATGTACTATGGTGGAACATTTCTCTATAGGCCTCCACTAAAAATGGACTCTGCACAGTTGGACTTTCATGGTCAACAAAGACAAATAAATAAATAGATAATTTGGAGTTCATTCAGTGTGTTTATTATGTTGGCATGTGGTACTGTGTCAAAAACCTTAGCCAAGTAAAGGCAAGCTGTAAGGACAGTATGTCCTCTGTCCACAGCTTGAGTTACTCCATCAAGGAAATTGGCTGGATTAACTAGACAGGATTGACCCTTAGTAAAGGAGGTGGTGCTCAAGTCTTATAAAATTTTTGACATTATTAATTAGGTCAGTTATGATAATTCCATGGCTTTGCAGATGAAACTAGCCAGGGTAATTAATGGGTATGCAGTTCCTGTGGTCAGTTGAGGGTCCAACTTTTATCAGTGGAGAGACAGATCACTAAAAAGCTGAGTGCGATACTTAAGGAGCAAACCAGTCATCTGGGTGACCAGCTGTAGAAGTAGGTCCACTCGGATGGGTTTTGTGCTATTTATTAGGCAATAGGGTATATTATCAAGCCCCATGGATGATGTATTTTTAACTTTGGAGATTACCTTTAACAAGTATTCTTTGGTTATTTTGGAGAGTTTGAGATTCTGTAGGATATGTGGGCTTTGTATAGTTGTTTTGTAGGTGAAATTTGCATAGAAATTGTTTGCTAGTATGTTGGCTACATCTGCTGGATCAGAGAAGGTGGTGCCATTTTGGATTAGTTCTGAACACTGCTGGCCATCATTCCTTAGTTTCCTAGTCTGAATAAAGAAGGATTTAGAATTGTCTTTAGCTTCTGATTCAAGTCTGAGTCCAATGAATGTCTGTTATTCTGATGATGTTTTCTTAACTCTTTTGATAGCTTTTTTGTACAAATTTATTTATTATGCATTTGATGAATCAAGTTATTGAAATGATCACAGATGTGGAAACCTCTTAAACTATATGAATGAATACTATAGAGGAAAGAATTTTATTCACTGCGATGAATGAACACATAATGTGATGGGAAGATATTAATCTTGATTTCAGGTTTTTTTTTTTGCTATATAGTTTAAGAATTTTTTCTTTTGTTTTATTTCTTATTTATACATGTTTATCACCAGGCTGTTTTACTTTTAAACTTCCCGTTCCATTTGGAACTGTAAGGAACTGTCAGGTGAATGCGTTTATCCAGGTGTACGTACAGTTTGCTTGTGTAGCTACTTGCGGTGTTAGTATCTTGGGTGATACAGTTAAACCTGAATATACAGACTTCATCATACAATTGTAGTAAGTTTATACATTTGAAATCTCTGAACTTTGTCATGTTTGCATCTAACTGTTTTCAGATTTTGAAGAAAAAGCTTACCAGCCTATGATCTTATTTTACCAGAGAAGGAAGTACCATGGGGACACTGGAAATCAGTTTCATGTTGGCAATGACTAGGTCACGAATATTTTAATCTCTATTGAATTTCTTAACAATCTGGTCAGGTGAGATTTTATTTATGAGAGCAATTTATTGCCAAGCACTTAAAGTCTCCTAGGATAATGTAATTCCTGTTAGTTTGAAGATCAACCAGTGTATTTAGGAACCTAATAAGTTTTTTTAAGCATAGAGGAGGTCCAGTAACATGCTATAGTCTGATAGTCGGTCCTATTTTAGTGAGATTTGGATCTCAATCAGTTCAGTTTTTCATTCTCTAGGGATCTGCCTAGATGCAATGTGGTCTTTAACAAATGTGCATGCTGAAAAGTGTAGTAGGTGTAAAACCCCGATGAGGAGAAATAATTATCTATACAGTACTGGAATGAAGTAAAGAGATTTTACCAATATGGATGAATATAAGTAGGGGCACAGAAAACAGACAAGAGGGAGCTGGAATTTATTCGAGAAAATTAACAAAGGAATCAAGGCATCGGGGTCAAATGACTAGGGCAGGAAAATTTTGAGTCAAGTAGAAGTTTGGACTGCTAGTTGGAAGATTACCTTCGCTACCAGGGATTGATAGCAGAGTATAGGCTTAGAAAAAGGGATGGGGAGTATTAAATAAAAGACCAGCTCTGGCTGAATTTGTAATTTAGTCAAGAATGGAAGTTACAGTTAAAAAGGGATGATTAGTATTTAGAAATTCCCTACAGTGTATTTTGTCAGAAATGTTGGAGGAACAAATTATTTTAACTAAAGAAATGATTCTTTTGAGCTGGGAAATAGAAACTGAATTACATACACACAATAAGGACCTAGTAAGTTAAATGGGGGTCTATATCATGGAATTGAAAAGTGATTTCATCGAACAGCACTGTACATCAAACTGCCATCCATCGAGGTGTTTATAGTGAGATCACGGTATAGTGAAGATTGGAAAATTTGCCCTTTCCTCACTGTAGTACTATCTCGGAGATGGTGTATATAATTAGCAGGGGGGTGCCCCCCAGAAGAGCAACTTTGATAAACAGCATTTTCAATGTAAATACAGTTTGATTACGGGTCTTTTCAATTTCATAATATAGTTGCTGCCAAAAAAAGGCAAATTACTAGGAAATGGAAATCAGAAACAAAATGAACTGTAACAGAATTTTTGAATGTTGAATGTTGCAAATGAGAAGAACTGGAGGTGGTATATTTAGAAATGGGAAGGAGTAAACTGCATATGGAATAATGTTTAGGAGGAGGGATAATTCATAGATTCGAAAGAGGTTACTAAGCTAATGGCTTAATAGCCATTACAGGCCTGGCCTATATAACCTGATTTTGCCCAATATATGGGTCAAGAGGATGGCATGGATGTATGCCTATGACTTGAGTATCTTACAGACTGCCCTAGTCCATAAGGTACATAGGCACTATGCCTGGTGTGAATTTATGATTCCCTGTCCATTGATCAAAACTGTATTTGAAGAGGGCCAGGGAAGGGCTCTGCTTAAAGTGAATAGGAAGCTTGTTCCAAAGAAGGGGTAATATCTGATACACACATCTGTCTCTCCAGCATGTTCTGTTTGAGTTGCTGACAAAGTTCAGATCCCTAGATTGGGTGATCCTCTTGCTGTTTGAGTTGCATGGATTTATGACTGCCTTGTAGGTCAGGCATAGGTCACCCCTTAATAGTCTGAAAGAGACAGAGTAAAGGGATAGGGCTTTTATTTAATCTATCAGCATAAGACATGTTGTTTACATCCTGTATTTTCTTTGTGAGGAACCTCTGAGGTCGCTTCATCTGCTGTAAGTGCCTAATCAAGTATATCCCAAATAGCACATTATACTCTATTATTGATCTAATGAGGGCTGAGCAGAGCGGGACTATAATTTACTAGGAACTGGATGCCATATCTTTACTTATAAGTTGTGCCACAAAGAAGGCTTTCCTCACCACTGTGGACTTATGGCAGTCAATGTTCAGGCTACTATCTGTGTACCTAGATCTCTCACTTCTGAGTCTACTGTTAGGGGTGTGCTACTGATGTTGTATTTTGCAGGGATATTTGACTTCCCAAAGAGTATGTTAATGTATTTTTTCAGATTTAGTTTTAGACCATGGTTCTGGCATCAATCATTTGTCTGATTTAGACCCTCCTGGAGGATATCTACATCACTGGGGGATTCAGTGATTGCCCCCAGCTTACAATCATTGGAAAACTTTTTGTCATCCAGAGGCCTTCCACATTAGCCTTAACTTCAGAGAAGTATATTCTGAACAGGAGTGGTCCCAGCACTGTGCCCTGTGGCACAACACTAGTAACTGGCCTTTTGCTGGATCTGGATTCACTCACTTTACTTTAACCACAAGTGTCCTATTTGTGAGTCAATTGGCCATCCATCTCATGATGTAGGGATTTATATCCAGTTTTGTGAGTTTATTTATAATATCTGAGTGGGAAATTGTGTCAAATGCCTTAGTCAGGTTGAGATAGGCGGTATGTACGGTTTACCCTCATTCATGGCCTTAGTTACTTTCTCATAGATTTGACCTCCTCTTGACAAAGCAATTCAGGGAAGGCAAGACTTGAGCAATTTATGTAATATTAAACTGAATAATTGTTTGGACAAAAATCATATCTGTACAATGTGTACAAATGAAGACATTGTTATAGTTTTTTTCTCTTATAATTGAATGTATTTTTATGTCACTAAGCTATGTGTGATCTTAATAAAGATGTTTTAAAAATATTTAATCTGAAATACTTTGTCTGGCATTCTCTGTATATCACGTGCAATGTCCATGGATCCATGACTTTGCTGAATTCCTTTTTCTCTTTCACGTTGTGTTGATAGTCTGTACGGCAAGCATCAGACACTAATGCACCTGTTACAGAGACATAAACAGTGTCAAGAATTGAGAGGCCATATTTTCTAACAAATGTAGTAGATTTTGTACAGTTATTGACTTGTTTATGTTGTGCAGTTATTTTCAATAATGGAGAACTGTAGTACAACTATTTAAGTAAAAAAAGATGAAAAAGACAAACTGTCCAGAAACTGAAAAATTAAGTATTTTGTTATATCTTGATCTTTTATACAGTGTTATGCCTTAAATACGTTTCTGGGTGATTACTGTTATTTTAGAATTTGTTACAGCATCATTATGGCATTTGCCGTACCTATCTGAATTTGTTTTTTAGTCTATCCTTCTTGCTTTTAGAGTACATGTTGTGGACACATAATATGGCACGGTTTGGAATTCATAATTAAGGGTATTTTATGTCCCTGTATATTTACTACAGCAGACCTGAGGACCATTGCTTTCTATGATGCCTATGCAAAGACAGCATCAGCAGTTTTTTTTTTGTATTGACTTCTATCAAATGTAATCTGCTGAACATTACTTAATGGTAAATATCAACTTTCCTTCAAACATAGTAGCTAAGTTATAGATTTTAATCCATTTCACTTGAAGTTTGAAATATCTTCCTCTGCCATCCATCACAGTGCCTTCCTACAGCGTGAGGTTACCTATCAGTGCTCTGACTGTCCTCATTCACATGTGACTGACTATATGTGCTTCACAGAACTGGTCTGGAAGTTTTCCATTAATAGTTTACGATCCAGTATTATGTTCTCAACCACAGAAGCAGAACCACTTATATCATACAGGCCAGCACAAATTGTTACATAAAACAATGCAAAATTGAATTTGCTGAAAATATAGTGAGATGACCAGCACTATGGCATAGATATGGACAACTATGTTCAATTAGTGGTGGCCATGGCACTGAATGGCTAAGGGAAGGTAGAAGTGAGTGGCCAAAGGCCAGCTTGCCTATCATGATGAGAGAGACAGGTGTCTGGTGGCTCTTCTACCACATACAAGTGGAGTTCTGCAAGCCAGAATACCCAGAGATGACTGCTTGGTCTACCATGCTGGTGATAGCAGCTGTAGTTAGCACATTGGTGGAAGGTGGGAGTACTCACATGCAAGGGGAAGACATAGTAGCCCCACTGTGATGACATGGCTGTCTATGTCAACTGTCAAGGGTTAGGGCCTATGATGGTCACCTAGATGATGACCTCCATGATTGGCTGTCATCCTACAGGGAACAAATAGGCTGATTGATCACAGATGTTTGATGTTTAGCAGGCAACAGGAGACTAAAGAGAATACAAAAAAAAAAAAAAAGAGAAATAAACAAAAAAAAAAATCACAGATTAATATTATCTCTCTACTGTTGCCCTTGACATGAAATTGAGAAATGGGTGACTTTGGAATAAGTCTGCATTCTATTAGTATTAACACACACCAAAGTATTACTGTAGAGTAAAACATTGTCAAAGATGAGTAGTCAGTGTTATTGGTGCAACAGGTAACACACTCACTAGTGGTGCAGCAGGCTGTGGGTTCTATTCCTGTACTGGGTAAATTGATTGCTGACACTGCAGTGCAGCATAAGGGGGATGCTGCACTCCTGAGTGTGTTTCCTTCAGATGAGATGATAAATTGAGACCCCATCTGTCTGAGTTGATGGTAGCTCAGTTGGAATGAAAAGATCCCATGGTACCTATTGAAATGAGTAGGGGGCCTTTATTTATAAACAAAGAAATAACACTTTTTTTACAACATAATTACATATTTATAAATATTTACAAATGCACAAATATATTGATATACAAATATATTTACACATATTCTTAATTTTCCTTACAGTCATACTAAATTTTCATCCCTATTAGACCCCCCCCCACTCTTTTTTCCATAAACACCATCTGATTTTAATAAATATTGTTGTTAAAATCAGTTTACCATTAAACATAATTTAATTTATTTTTTCATTCCATATAACCCATATGACATCAAATAACTTTTTATCTGTTTAATATATTCTTTACTTCTATTCTAATCATATCCAAGTTTACTTTATCCACTTCTTTTATATCTTAAAAAAATCTTCTTTACATAGTCTTACCCATAACACTTTTTTACATTTCAAAAACGCATGACCAGTAGTTTTTTATTCTTGATAATATAACTGTATTCTATATTTTTTCTTTTTATATGACATATTTCCTTTTACTGGTAATTTATCTATTACCACTCTCCACAAAAATCTTAACATTTTATTGTCTGATTACACAGTCTTATTTTTATAGCTTTAATTTTTTCATCAGTTTACATAGTAATGTTTTATCATTACATTCTTATACTATACTTTTCTTTCTTTTTGTATACCATCAGTTTTTATTTTCTGCAAAATATTTTTTTCTTCGAAACTTTTTATTTCTTTGTTTATCCACTGTTTTTCTCTTTTACTGTTTTTTTTAACCATACCCCCCAAATTATCATACTTATATTTATATAGTTTTACTACTAATCTTGTTCATCTTTTTCA
Source organism: Protopterus annectens (assembly GCF_019279795.1). Classification (NCBI taxonomy): domain Eukaryota; kingdom Metazoa; phylum Chordata; order Ceratodontiformes; family Protopteridae; genus Protopterus; species Protopterus annectens. Next base: position 526,863,373 of record NC_056742.1, on the reverse strand, counting down.
TTTATCTACTTTGTACAAATTTCATGAAGCAGCATATACATCTGGGTTAATTAATCTTAAACTTCCTTCCTCTTTATTTACATACAAAACTCCTCTTTTTACTGTGTTTAATCTAGAACCCCATATAAATAGAAAACTTATCTGCAATAAATAATTTTGAACTATTGTTGGCAACATAAGTACACTTGCTATGTATGTTATTTTTCCCATCAGTTCTGAATTTATCAAATAAGCATTTTTTCTGAATGATAATTAATATGTTCCTCAGAAAGGACAGGTTTGTTTTATTTTTCCTCTTCATTTAAAGCCATCTCTATCACCTCTAGACACTCCTTTGTGCAAATTATTACTTCTTTTATCCAAATTTTGTTTTTTGCAATTATTATAATGTCATCTGCATATGTTAACACCCTTGGAAATATTAACCTTTCAGGTGTTATATACCCTTCCTCCTTCATTTTGTAATTGATTTCACACCAACGCATTCATAACTAATGCAAAGAGTATACAACTCATTGGACATCCCTGTCTTACACCACTCTTCATATGTACCTCTTGGCTTAACCAGCCATTTACGGGTATGTTAACTTTATTATTGCTATATACTGACATCACTTCTTAACTTTCTCACTTATATTATATTCTTTCAGTATTCCCCATATGATTTCATGTCCAGCTGTATCAAATGCCTTATTAAGGCCTCTTATCATGATTTTAACTTCTTCCTTTCTAGTCATATCATCCAGAATTTCTTTATCCTTAATAATTCTTGACAACCCTTCTCCCCTTTATAGTACATTTCATATCTTCTATAATACTTTCCATTTTAGTTTTAAATCTCTTTTGTACTATTTTCATAAAGATCTTTTAATCATTATTATTCAGTACTACTGGTCACCAATTTTTTTTTGTCTTCTATCTTCCTTCCTCTAAATGAGTTTAACTATTCCACTACATAATTATTTATACATAAAACCTTCATTTAAACATTCATTCAAAATCTCTAAAAAATATATTTTTTTGCCAATCAATTAAATGTTTATGCATTTCATACCCCATTCCATCAGGACCTGCAGCTGAATCTAGATTTACTTATCCTAATACTTTATCTAACTCATATAAACAAATCCTGTTTTCCAACTTCTTATTCTCTTTTTCTGTTAACTTTTTTACTTTCCATGTTTTTTCACTACCTTCTTTGTTTTCTTTAAACATCTCTTGTACGTATTATACTACACTATTCATAATTATTTCCTGAGTTCTTTCTATTTCCCCTTTTTACATTTTTTATTTCTCTCATTACATTACCATCTTCCTTTACTACTCTGCTTAAGTAACTTTATACTTCATCTCTTTTTCCTTGTAAAAAATCTTTGCCTATGTAATGTTTCTTATATATTTTTTTTATTTCTTCCATATAGTTCTTTTTCTTCTTCTTTTTCTTTGTCAAAGTACTTTCTATCATTCATAGGTTTATAGGTTCATACTAGGCTATCTGACCTAGGGCATTTATAAGCCTAGCCAGAGTGTGTTTGGCTTTCGCCACCCATTTTAAATTAATTTTGCTATGCCTTTTTTTGAGGTTAGTATACTGTGCCTCTGTCTAACAGTGACAAAGAAGTGATAGCCGGGGTAAACCTACGATCTCCCATCCACTCATCAAGATTCCTCTTGAAGAGAGTCAATGTGGGACTCTGCCTAACCTGGACTGGGATTTTATTCCAGAGTGAAGGGAGCCTCTGGGTTATGAATCTGTCCCTCCAGCATGTCCTATTTATTTCAGTGCTGAGGTTCAAGTCTCTCAAGCGCGTAGCTCGATGGGATTTGGATTTTCTGAGGTGCAGCATGTCCATTAATTCCGGGTTTAACATGGCTTTATACGTCAGGCACAGATCGCCTCTGAGCAGGCGGTATGCCACTGAGTAGAGCTGGTGTTTCTTTAACCGGGCAGCATATGGCATCTGTTTGAGCCCTTTGATCCTCTTGGTGAGGTACTTTTGGGGTCTTTCCAGTTGTTGCAGGTGTCTGTAAGGTACATCCCAAAAGGGGCATTGTACTCAATTATGGGCCTGATGAGGGATGAGTAAAGAGGCACGATGACCTCCCCTGATCTAGATGGAAATCCCTTCATGATTAGGTGGGCTATATAAAATGTTTTTCTAACCACTTTGGCCACGTGGTTGTCAAATGAGAGATTGCTATCAACTTGGGTCCCCAGGTCCCTAATGACTTCTTCTGTACTTAATGGATTACCACCTATGTGGTAATTTGTGGGCACTTTGTTTTTGCAAAAGGGGATGACTATAGACTTTTTGGCGTTTAGCTTGAGGCCATGGCTCTGGCACCAGTTGTCTGTTTCTATGAGGCCCTTTTGGAGGATGCTTGTGTCGGCTGGAGAGTTGATTATGGCGCCCAGTTTGCAGTCATCTGCGAACTTGGTCAGCCACAGTCCTTCCGTGTTGGCCTGTACCGCCGAGAAATATATACCGAACAAGAGAGGTCCCAGGACCGAGCCTTGTGGGATGCCACTTGTAACTGGTTTGGAGTCTGACATGGCTCCAGCAATTCTAACCATGTGGGTTCTGTCCTTGAGCCAGTTTGCAACCCATCTAGTGACATAGGGGTTTATATTTAAGCTGGTGAGCTTATCTATAATGCCGAGTGGGGTATTGTATCGAAGGCTTTTGCGAGGTCCAGGTAGGCTGTGTGGACCACCTTCCCCTTGTCAATGGCCTTGGTGACTGTTTCAAAGAAATCGACCAGGTTTAAGAGGCAGGATCTGCCCTTAACAAAGCCAAACTGGGTAGGATCCAGTGTCTGTAGGTCCCCAATATCTTTATTTATGAGGTCCATGATGATCCTTTCCATAGCTTTGCAGACCAAGCTAGTCAGGCTTATGGGGCGATAGTTTTCAGGATCCGTTGAGGCACCACCTTTGTGGAGAGGGACCACTGTTTGGGTACATATCCTGTAGTAAGGCTAAGATTGAACAGTAGTTTTATGTTTGGGTTTAGCTCTTCTTGGAGTTCATGTAGGGCCAGCCGGGACACCGTCTGGTCCCATTGATGCTGTGTTTTTTGCTTTGGAGAGGGTGGCTCTTACCTGAGCATCTGAGATGTCAGGGGGGCAGCACTCTGTTGGGATAGATATTTGCCCTTTTGGTGGTGGGGGGGGTTTGCACTCAACCTGTCAGCTAGGATGTTGGCAATGTCTGTGGGCTCGGTGTATTTTTTGTCATTTTGGACTAATTCTGAGCATATCTGGGAATTCCCACCCAGGTTCCTAACATAACTAAAGAACGTCTTGTGATTATCCTTAGTGTCCTGTGCAGTTTTTCTCTCGAAGCTGGCCTTAGACGATTTTATGAGTGCCCGTAGTTTTTTGCTAATACTGATCAGAGATGCCTTCCCTTTTTGGGATTTTGCTCTATCATGTAGTAGCTTCCTCCTTCTATTGTATAGTTTGTTTATGGCTGGGGTCCACCAGACAGGATGTCTGCCTTTGGAGGATTGGGTCTTGGTTTTATTTGGGATTGCATGATCCATGCATTCCTGAAGGTGTTCATAGAATGCGTTTATAAAGGATTCTGCAGTCTGGGCCGTATTTTCCACAGGCCCAGGGGCTTTGAAGGATTTCGCCTCGGTTTTGAGGCATGTGAAATTTGCTTTAGAGAAGTTTTTCACTGGGTTTTCTGGGCAGGGGGTGGGGTCGGGATATGAATATCCAGTGAGATTAGTTTATGGTCTGATCTTACCAGTGAGGGATACACTTCTGGTCTGGAGCATAGTGTCCCCATGTTGGTGATGATCAGGTCCAGTATGTTTTCCCCTCTTGTGGGAGTGGTAACAAGTTGTTCCATAGCATTTGAGTTTATAAATTCTAGGAACCTTTGGGCTAGGGTGTTGGAGCTAGAGTAATGCTCCCAGTCTATGTTTGGGTAGTTGAAGTCGCCCAATATAATGGTGTTTGGAGAGACCTTCATATTTTCCAGTATTCTCAGGAAGGCCGAGTGGGGTTCCTGTGTTTGGGAGGGTGGTCTGTAGCAGGCTATAAACTGGAAGGCAGTTTTACCCACAGTTAGTTGCACATGGATAGTCTCTGATGCTTCGTGCTGTGCCACCAACCTGGAGGTGTGGGTATCTTTGACGAATATTGATACCCCCCTCCTTTTGTGGTTCGGTCCAAGTTTTGGGGCCGAAAAGCATGGTATGAGGTATAACCTGGTAGTGCTGGGGTGCTCTCGGGAGCCTTGAACCAGGTTTCTGTTACTGCACAGATATCGATGTTCTCCATGCTAAGGAGAGTTTTGAGTGCGTGCATCTTGAGGCTTAGACTTCTGGCGTTGAGTAGCATTACTCTTAGTTTTTTATCCCTTGTGATACCTATGGAGGTGGGTTTGTCTTTTGAGCCTTGCCTAAAAAGGCACTATGGGGGTAGCAAGAGCCTTTGCCAATATCCGAAAGCCCAGGGGTGACAGGTGCAAGCCGTCCCTAGCGAAGCATCGTGGCTTGTCGAGCATGTCATCCCAGGCTGACAGGCATTGGATCCCCTTTAAATGACACCAACACTTAAGCCAATTGTTGAAATTGATCATCTTGTCTTCATATTGTGGCATCATTCTTGGTGAGGGTAAGATGCTACTCAAGGTCAGGGTCATACCGGCCTGGGCTACATGCTCAGAGAGCTCCTCTATGTCTGTTTTCATGTAGTCCAGGGAGGTACGTCTCAGGTCATTCACACCAGCATGGACAATGACTGAGTCATATTTGTACTTGCCGTGGAGTGACCTGAGTGCTTGTGTTATGTGGCGGATCCTAGCGCCCGACAGGCAGCTCACCATGACCTTCTCCTTGTTCAGCCTGGTGAGCGCGACATCAGTGTGCCTGATGATAGAGTCACCTATTACAAGTGTATCAGGTGTGTTGTTTAGCCTTAAGGGCTGTGACTGTTCAGCACACTGGCTTTGTGAGCTATGTGTTGCACGTGTTTTGTTTTGGGGTAGCAGTTGCTTGGGTGTCTGCTTTGGAGGTCTCTGTTGCTTAGGCAGATTTTTATTTAGAGCCTCCGAGTATGTTTTTGTGTGTTTATGTGTTTGGTTTGCTGTCATGGTAGGTCTATGTGAGACTGGAATTGTAGTGAGTGTGGTTTCCTTCTCCTCCTGACTGGTTACGCCAGTACTGAGTTGAGAGAGCTTAGCCTCCACTTTGGCTGTATGGTTGCATCTCTCACATGTGTTGGAATTTGTTGGTAGGAGGAGAGGGTTGTCTGTGTACATGAGGCAATTGTAATATTGCCTCAAGATTCCTAGATTCACCAGCTGGACCGGAGAGGAGATTGACAACTGACCTTTGGACATGCTAGAATAGTATTGGGAATTCCTTTATAATTGAAAAAAGGGCCAATGGGGAACAAGGTACTCAAGGGGAGTTTGTGAGGGTGTAGTGCTTTTAATTTTTTAGAGCTGACTTGTATAATTGCTTTAGTGAGCAAGTGCCAGGTAACTTAAATGCAAAAATGACAAACAGTAACTTTCTTTCAAGTGAAACAAGGAAATAAGTACAGTAAGCAATGCAGATATAACTAGGGATCAACAGAAGTGCTAAAAGGCCGCGTTTTAGGTGGAATTAGCGTTTCAGGGAAATAAACAAACAACAAGCATACAAACAAAACTATATTCAGCAGGCCTGGATCTAGTCTATGCTATGTTATGTTCTAAATCTTCCAATGGGTCATTATATGTTTTTTTTTTTCTTTCTCTACTTTCTCAGGTCATATTGCCACTGTAAAAAAAAAAAACATTTATGTATTTTTCCTTAAATATCACCCACCATTCAAAGCACTTTTTATAAAAATGTTCTCATAGTAATATGATCTTTCTATAACTGTATTATTAATCCTTCTTCATTCCATACTTACTCATTTATCCTTTTCATTCCTTTGCCTATTTTTATATATTCCTTTTCTTTTATCTGTAGCCACATTCCAAGATGATCAGAAAGTCCTGTTTCAACTCTCTCTTCTCCCAGTAACAAACATTCTGATACTAAAAAATAATCTATTTCAATTCTATACCTACCCCTTTTGTAAGTCCATGAACTTTTGTCCCAAAGTTTTAACTTATCACATCTTATAAGTTTTAACATTTTACTTATATCATTTCCTTTCTTTTTATGCTTGCTTCTTAAATCACAATTAAATTATTTTATTATAATATTCATATTTATCAGTACATAGTCTAAAAATCTGATGAAATAGGCATTCCCTTTCTTTACAATTGGTACAAGCATATAATGTTATAATTCTGCATACTTTTTCTTTCCATTTTAAATCTGCAATAGTTAATCTTCCCATTTTTAGTAAAGTTACATCTAATATCTTCATTGTATTTCTACAGAATATGACTATTCAAAACATCTCTTATTTCCCAAATTCCAGATTATCTTTCCTCCCCATAGTTTCCCTGTTTGTAATCTTTCTTCATTTGTTAAAAATCTTGTGTCTTCTAATATAATTACATCTACATCACATGTATTACACCATTCCAAAGTCCCTATTCCTCTTATGATATTGTTAATACTGTTCACTTTTTACAGAAAGCACTATAAATGTTTATTTTCCATTTTCCTTAGATTCATGGTCTCATACGTTCATAGCTAATTACCAGGCTAGCTTTCTTAATGAACCTCTCTAAGCCTAGCCAGTTTTCCTCCAAAGGTGAGAATCAAACACTGCACCTTGTGTCTGTGTCAAACATCTTAACCATCATACCAACCCCCAACCATTAGCTGTGTATCCATTTCCTGTTTTTTCTTTTGTCCTTATCCCATTCCTTTTTCTTTTTCTTTTACCCTTTTACCAACAGAATTATTTTTTCTTTTACTACCTCCCAGTTTGTGTCTTTTTCATCACTTATTTCAGAAACGTCTTCTATTTCCTCTTTATTATTTTTCTTCTAGTTCTACTACTTTTAAAATGTCTTCCTTTTTCATTTTCTTCATTTTCTTTTTCCTTAGTTTTATTTTCATTTCTACAATCCACCCATAAATGTCCCGTTTTGCTATATTTATAATATTTCACTTCACATTTTTTTTGCTTCATGTCCCATTTTCCCACAAACATAACATTTTCTTTCATTACAGTTACTTATCAAATATAATTATTTTCCACAAAAAACATGTTTTTGGTTGTCCCCAGTATTTCATGACACCCCTGCCCCCCTTCGCATGCATTATTCATAGAGGTTATTCTCTGTCTCTTAGCCTCACAAAGTGTCTGTCTCTTAGCCAGGGGCAATTGCAATAAAGTACCTGACAAAGTGGACTTGATCACTCTACAGAAGGGCCATTCTCCACCTTAACCTATCAGCCCTCATCCTAACCCTATGGTTGATAGGACATCCTTCCTGACAATACTTTTTTGAGGATGTGCTGCAAGTTCTCAGGAGGCAAGGAGACCCACTACCCAAAAATCCTACGTTTTTTCTACATCTACAGATTTTTCTATATAGTGTAAATGTAACAATCTGGATCCATTATAGTCTGAGGTTCTTCTTGTCTTATCCTGTTCCTGTGAACTCATAAAAGGAGGCTTGACATATTAAAGTCCACCTTTCAGCCATCTCAGCCTGTCTCCCCCTTAACCCTCCTGTTATGTCCAGGCTAGAGGTCAGACCATTCTTAAAAGGGATTCTGCATTTAAACCCACCTGGAAGGCTAGTCTCCCTCTTGGGATCCCAACTATGTGTTAGAGAAACTCATTCTGGCTCCCTTTGAGCCAGCTGCTTCATCCACTCTCAAATTTTGCAGCTGGGAAACCATTTTGTTAGTGGCCATCACTTCTGCTAGAAGGGTCTCAGAACTCCAGATGCTCATGGGTGTTCCCTTTTTTTAATTTTATACAAGGACAGAGTGTTACTGAGAGTCAACCCTTCTTTCAAGCCTAAAATGATAAACAAAATGTCCCTCAACAAGGCCATCACCCTATCTGCTTTCTTTCCCAACCCACAGAATGGGAGGGATACATCAGTCTTTGGATGTCCATGGGCAGCTTTGATTCTTCTTAGACAAGACTACGTCTATTGTATTCATAAATCAAACCATTTGTTGCCTTCCTGGAGTCTAAGCCGAACCAGCCAATATTCAAACAAAATGTTACTAACTGGAGTTCTAAGTTCATTTCTTTGTGCTACACTTACCATGGCAAACCTCACTAAAATAATCACAGGCCTAAAGCAGATGCCATATGCTGACTGTCTAAAAAAATCTTCAGCTATACTCTGTGGCATATCGTCTACTCAGAGGCAATCTCTGCTTAACATACAAAGCCATGTCAAACCCTGAGCTGTTGGACATGGTCCACTTAAAGAAATCCCAATCTTTCAGAGCCACACGCTCCAGGGATCTAAACCTTGTCATCACAATGAACAAAACATGCTGGAGGGATAGGTTCCTGACCCAGAGACTCCCCATTCTCTGGAATAGACTGCCCATACATGTCAAGCAGAGCACCTCCTTGGCCCTCTTCAAAAGGAACCTTGACAACTGGATGGGAGATAAGAAATTCATCCCGGGGATCACGTTAGTCACCCTGCTAGACCGGAGTCCAGGGAAGTAAATATTGTGGGTAGAAATATACGGGGAATTTTTGTCTAGGCTTGTATAGGCCCTAGGGCCGATAATCTAGTACCAACCTATGAACCTATGAAACCTTTCCCTATTTCTTAAGGGATCATTCTAATGGAGTGGTAGCTTTTTCTGAAGCCTTCTACAAAAGGGGTAGATTCCAGAATTATACTGAGAGCAGCTACATGGTGTTCTGTGCACGCCTTTACTGAACACTACAGAGTTGATGCTTTTTCCAAGTCTAGGCTGCCTTCACCAAGCCATTACTTTCTGGCCTCTAAGACCATCCTCTCAGCCATCATCTTTTGCTCCCCTAAACTTTGTGCCCCTCCCATCTGTTTGGAATACCTCAACAATAATTTCAGTCCAAACATAGTGCAGTTGTGTGGGAACGTACCATGACAGTATATGTCCTGCTAACGTTACAGTATTCCTTCCCACCCACTTATCCATTTCCTTTCTATTACATTTACTTGTCCTTGTTTTCTGATGTCCTGTCTGGCAGCTCTAAGGAGAGAGTGGACTCCAAATCTTCTTCTGCTCTTCCCCTCATAGCTGACTACTCCCTTCTCAGATGTCTACAGATAGTGTATGGATTCATACTCACACATCTGTATATGTCCCCTATAGTCATGGGCTGAAGTTATACATTGGGCATATTTGTCTGACAAGTTAAGGCTTTGGTACCCCAGCTGGACATCAGTGGCAGAAACCCAGCTGTTTGGAATACTGCAGCAGGGATCGGTGGGACATCATCTGTTGTGGTTGGTTCTTACACAGTTGTACTTTCTTTATAATATGCGCTCAAAGGTATTTGAAATGGATGGTGGGGACGATTTACCACTGGATGCTGTATATGTTAATGTTATCAAAGTAAGACTGTACCTTTTCTTGGTTGTAATTTGTCCAGGTTTTAAACTGCAGCAAGATAAGAATGGCTGGAAAGAAGCAAAGTAAAGATAATATAATGTGATTTTGAGCTGTTGATGATGTACTTAGGATGTTGGTGGAGTCCCCATCCACATAAAACAAACTTCATCCCTGTCCATTTTCAAGCATAACTTAGATCTATGGATGAGAAACAGAACATTTACCCCAGAACTACCCCCTTTACTACTAATGGACATAGGAAGCTCCTAGATTATTTATCCCATGCATGGGTATGTTCTATGATATGATCCCAGTTATTCTTATTAGGGGTGATATATAATTATTAAACATGGGATGGGTGGGGTCAGTCTATAACCACATGGGATGGGTTATTTTGAGCACAAAAAGGGAAACTGACCAGGCGTAAAATGGCCTCCAAGAGCAGCGAGCCTAGTACTTACCTATGAATCATTTAGTACTTAACAATGAATCATTCATGCTTGGTATATGTATAATTTTTTCCCTTTGTATTTTAAAATATTATTACAGTCCTATCCACCAATCCATAAAACCCTTTTATCATAAATTTTTGCAATGTTCAGTACTTCTTTACATAAAGTTTTTAAATGTCGTTTGAAAAGTCTCTCCACTTTTGTTCAAAATTGTACATGAATTTTCTTTTTTTGTTTCCCTGTTAAATGCTTTTATCACATGAAGATTCCATGGATTACAGTCTGTCTTTTTTCATGTATTCCAATAAATTTTCCATTGAAAAAACAGTCTCAAATATAATGTCAAAATGTCTCTTTGTTAACAAGAATAAATGTTCTTAGCTCATGTGCTTTTACACTTAAAGGAGCTATTATATTGTCTTATACTTCATACCTGTCCATTTCTTTGTCTTCTTTACTATGAATTATCACGTACTTCTGTTTTTCATTTTATTCTGTCTCTTTCTTTTCTGATACACCACTTTTGCCTTGTTTTTCCCCCTCTGCATATGTTTTCTTTTCAGTTTCACCATTATTTAGGATTGTCTCTGTATCCTTTTTTTGTATTTTCTCCATAATGCCCCTCCCAGGAAGCATCTGTTTCATTTTCTGGTTCATTCTGCATCACCATTTCTTTAAGCAAATCATCCTGCAACCCTCCTGAATGGAGGGTTGTAATCATACATCCGTCATTTGCCAACTCATCTCCATCATTCAGATTTCTTTGAAACAACTCCTCAGAATCCTGCATTCATTCTCTGGTCTTAATATGGGTTTCTCTTCAATTTTTCTCACAACTCAATTACCTCCTTCTCTCTCCATCTGCCTCCCTGTTTCTCTGGGCTTCCTCTACACCTGAAACAGAAACAGGAAGTGCTAATGCAAATGTTTCCCACTCGCAACAATGACGAGTAGGGGAAGTTCCCCAATGCCCTGCCCAAATTCCCCTATTAGTATAAAAACCACCTCAGGTTTCCCATGAAGAAAGTCCACTAACCTAGTGGGACTAACCAGATTAATGTAGCATAGATAAATAAATTACTTAAAAGGGTAAGGAAGGTGGAACTGTACTTCAAAAAACAACTGAATAAAAGGGCAGTCAAGATAGTGTATTTTACGCATATACAACACAAACTTCCTTTTTTTAATTTGTCACCTACAACTTGCAATGAAAAGATGACAAGAATGTACTGACACAACTGCTGCTGTTATTTTTCAGTTATTATAACATGTAATTGCTAAGTATTTTGTAGAAAGAAATGTACTTTCCCTCCTTCAGCTTCTCTTGGAAACAGCAGTCAAGAAACAGGCCACAAATTAAATGCTTAATAACAAAGAAACTAAGGCCTGTCACACATCACTGCATTTCCTTTCATTGTACACACACACACACACACACACACACACACACACATGCATTCATGTACACACAAACACACAAAAACACACTCACATGCATAAACAAACAAGTGCGCACATGCACACATATATATAAACACACACACACACATACACTTGCACTCATGCATGCAAATTATGTGAACACTCTCACATACAAACTGGGGCAATACTTTTTTATTTGTGCATTCATCATAGATCTCCGTGTCTGCCCCAGCTCCCTGCAATGGCATAATATGGAATAAGTAATAAAATGGACATTCTTTTTATTTACAAATAATGACAATATTCAGCCATTAAGCACAGAATGACACAGGCTACTTGGTAGACTATGTGAGCCAACAGGCCCTTATCTGCCATCAGATTCTGCATTTCTTTGTAACTGGAAAAATTAAATCTCATTTGTAGGTTCTTGGAAGAACCAAACACACGAGTGGTTACTGATGACAAGTTTCCACTTATTGTAAAGAATCTTTCAAAAAGAATTAATTTGGGGTCCTGATATGAAGGGGTGGATGCGAGTAGTGTGCCTTACTGTGGATAATTTTAAGATGTAGTTTCTGTGTGTTAGTGTGTTAGGTAAGGTAGGTGAGGGGTGAGTAGTAATTTACTAGAATTTTTAATTTTTTTAGCTAGTTGTCATATTTTGAATATTTCTCTACTTTCACTGGTAGTGAGTATGGATGAAATAGATAAATTCTGTCTTATTTACTTGCTAGAGAGGAGATTTTTATTACACTGTAGCTTGAATAAAATGTGTAGAACATCTCCTGAAGGTTGAAATGCAGACCAAACGGTACATGTGAAATGTTCAAGTATTACAGACAGTAATTCTGTTTTAACAAGTAATAAAAGTACCCAAACTCGGTGCGTAGAGAAAAACCTGCCCATATTTGTCCTGTAGTGAAAACTGTTGACAATAGAGACTGATTTAAATGCATCTCAGTGTGACATTAGTATTAAAACATTTACTGGGACATTTAATATGATTACTGATTCAGTAGTGCAAACATTGTTGCAGGATTAATTGATACAGTTTTGGATGTAGAACCATCAATTGATACAGAAAGTGAAGCTGCTAAGAGCTTAAATTATGAACGATTAGAGGTAAATATGCTTAGGATAGCTGAGCAACGTGGTACAGAAAGATGTCATGGTGACGGTCACATAGTCGACATTCACGGTTGGGAGATTATTAAAAAATGAGAAGAAGAGAGTCCTTGGGCGGTCTGGTCTAAGGTCCTCTCAGGATGTTGCTAGTAACCATAGTAACCATGGATGCTCTGGAATACATCTTCCTTTGCTAGGCAATAAAAAAGATATTAAGAAATATAATTTAATAGTTGGTGAACAGGAAGTTATCATTGAATATTCCTTGCTTGGGAGTTTGAGAGGTTCTTTTCCTCAGTTTAAGAGTGGAAGGATTACTATTTCTTTATTGAGTGGGTATATTATTAGCGACATCAGGGTGACATTAGAGAAACTGTTTGTAGCAAAGAAAGATATGATGTAATGTTTGTAGCTGGTGGGAATAATGCTGTAGGAACAACAAATTAATAACCCTTTCATATGGAAGTAGATAATATTATATGTTTAAATGAAACTTATGAACTTTTTTTTTTTTTTGTGATTTATTCTCTCTACCATGCTATAGCACTAGTATGTTTAAAGTTGCTAGAAATTTTACCGACATTGTCAGAAGGGCCTGTTATAGAAAATCAGTAACAATTGTTGCATTCTGGGAAGATAGACCATGCAAATTATTTGTTTTTTTAACCAGATCAGTTGCATCTTAGTCATCTTGGATACAGGGAGATACATTCTAGATTAATTAAATTGGTGTATTCTTTTTTAGGAAGAAAGATGATGTAAGAAAAGGTGAACTTAATCACTGGAAAAATATGAAATGTTTGTTGTGCATTGCCAGGAGTTTGAACAAGAAGGGTTAAGAATCTGGAAGCTGAAGTAACGTTACAGAGTCTTGACATTATATTTATTAGTGAAACTTGGTTCAACGTCATCAGTAGGTGTCTGGCACTTCCTGGTATAAAAGACGTTATCATGGAATGAACAAGAAAGGGGAAGAGTTTCTATTTCGCTTAACTCTTCCTTCAAATCTTCTATCAATTTTTATACTTCAGATTCAGAGATTATTGGAGTAAATATGCTGGCACAGATGACTTAAATGATGTAGATCCAAATCAGTTTGGTTTTGTGAAGGACAGGTCAGTAAGTTTGGTTTTTGAAGAGCAGGTCTTGTCTTCTGAATCCACTAAGTTTCTTTGAAAACATTACAGGGGCTGAGGACAGTAGTCATTCTGTGCCCACTGCTTATCTTGACCTGGCCAAGGTTTTTGACACTATTCCCAGCATTGGTCATTAGTATTATTGGGATATACTGGTAGGTGTTTCTTTTTTGCTACAAGGCAACTTTTCACTTTGTGCAGCAGTAAGCTTAATGTAAACCTCTACATTGTCTGCATGATTGCAAATTGACCCTCCAAGAGATCTCACGTTGTAAAAGTTGCTGCTTCCCTCTCTGAATGTCAATTTGTAACTAATGAGGTGACACAGGGATCCATTCTGGGCCCTCTCTGAATGTAACATTGTAAGTAATGGGGTGCCAAAGGGATCAGTTCTGGGTCCTCTCTGAATGTAACTTTGTAACTAATGGGGTGCCACAGGAAACCATTCTGGGCCCTCTCTGAATGTAACATTGTAACTAATGGGGTGCCACAGGAAACCATTCTGGGCCCTCTTTGAATGTAACATTGTAAGTAATGGGAGGCCACAGGGATCCATTCTGGGCCTTCTCTACATGTAACATTGTAACTAAAGGGGTGCCACAATGATCCATTCTGGGCCCTCTCTGAATGTAACATTGTAACTAGTGGGATGCCACAGGGATCATTTCTGAGCCCTCTCTAAATGTAGCATTGTAACTAATGTGGTCCCACTGGGATCAGTTCTGCGCCTTCTCCTGTTTGGCATTTAGTTTTACAGACATCTGTCCCAGAAGTATGGTTGACCAGGTTTGCTGATGACTGCCAACTGAGCACTTCTATCCAATTGTTCACTGGAACAAAACAGTTCCATCAACTGCTAGAAGATGGACATATATGGTGAATCAAAAAAGGTCTCAAACTAAATTCAGAAAAGTGCAGCATAGTAGCATTTGGCAGAAAGGTTACTCCCAGCACATGTTATAAATGATACTTATGTAGATAACTCTCTGTCATTCGATTATCATGTTTCCACCACAGTCAGGAAATCCTTCTATCTGGTCCAGCTAATTTCCAGGGGAATATCTTTAAGATCCAAAGGAGTCATTCTATTGTACTCTTCCCTTATCAGATCCATCTTTGAATACAGTACCCCCTTGGGTATGTACAAATTGAAGCTTATTGCTCAGCGGGAAAGGCCCCCAAAGATTTCTAACCAGGAAAATTAAGGGTCTTTATGACATATTAGCATGGCTCTCCTTATATTCAGTGGCCTACGTGACACATTAGCATGGCTCTCCTTATACACAGTAGCCTACGTGACACATTAGCATGGCTCTCCTTATACTCAGTAGCCTATGTGACACATTAGCATGGCTCTCCTTATACTCAGTAGCCTATGTGACACATTAGCATGGCTCTCCTTATACTCAGTAGCCTACGTGACACATTAGCATGGCTCTCCTTATACTCAGTGGCCTACGTGACACATTAGCATGGCTCTCCTTATACTCAGTAGCCTAAGTGGCACATTAGCATGGCTCTCCTTATACTCAGTAGCCTATGTGACACATTAGCATGGCTCTCCTTATACACAGTAGCCTACGTGACACATTAGCATGGCTCTCCTTATACTCAGTAGCCTACGTGGCACATTAGCATGGCTCTCCTTATACACAGTATCCTATGTGACACATTAGCATGGCTCTCCTTATACTCAGTAGCCTATGTGGCACATTAGCATGGCTCTCCTTATACTCAGTAGCCTACGTGACACATTAGCATGGCTCTCCTTATATTCAGTAGCCTATGTGACACATTAGCATGGCTCTCCTTATATTCAGTAGCCTATGTGACACATTAGCATGGCTCTCCTTATACTCAGTATCCTACATGGCACATTAGCATGACTCTCCTTATACACAGTAGCCTACGTGGCACATTAGCATGGCTCTCCTTATACACAGTAGCCTACATGACACATTAGCATGGCTCTCCTTATATTCAGTAGCCTACATGACACATTAGCATGGCTGTCCTTATACTCAGTAGCCTACGTGACATATTTGCATGGCTCTCCTTATACTCAGTAGCCTACGTGACATATTTGCATGGCTCTTCTTATACTCAGTAGCCTACATGACACATTAGCATGGCTCTCCTTATACTCAGTAGCCTACAGGTTGCTGCAAGGTGACCTGGGTCTTGCATTTTGAGCCGTGAAAGACCCACTCAAATCTGACCACCTATTTCTTTGAAAAAACAGTGGTTCTACAAAAACCTGAACTAAGGACTTAAATATATGCCAGCAAACAAAATAGACTCACTGGAAAGATAGGTTTCTAACTGAATGTAATCCTAGCCTATGGAATAAGTTACCATTGCAGGTCAAACAAAGTACTACTTTGGCTACGTTTAAAGCTAGTCTTGACTGGATGGGTAGACATAAATTTACACCAGGGTTAGCTTAATTTGGGTGGTGAGCACTATTAATTGCTTGAAAAAGATGGCAAGAACCTTTAAATGTAACAGTTTAAAGGTATATATGGCTAGACGTCTCATGGTCCACCTAATTGCTTACATTTTATGTTCTTATGTTCCTGTGGTACAACTACTTGAGCTGTTGTTCTCTTTTAGAGATCTTTACTTCTATCTAAAATTGAATTAGAAACTTTCTAGAGACTGCTGTGTAATTGTTTATGACAAAATTATGACTTGATTGGAGGTGACCTATATACCCCTTTTGTTGATCCGGAAGTGAATGATTTTGCAAGGGATGTTATTTCTTTGGTGGTGATAACCACTGCTAAATTTGTTTACAGACAGATAATAAGGAATCCAGCTCACAGAGATAAATTCTTGATGTGGTTTGTCTTAATGGCACTGTAGAATATAGTTATTGCAGAACAGAATATGAATTAAGTAGATCAGACCATTTGTTTATTTGTTGGTACGTAACTAAGTCAGTGATGATGCCAACTGTAAGAAATAATCTATCATCACTCAAATTCCATCAAGCTGATTATTTAGCTACTAGTAAAAGAATTATGAAACTGAAAATGACAGAAAGGTATGAAAAATGAAGATATTCAAGAGTGTTTGAGCATTTTTAAGTATTCATATTGCAGAGTGTTTTGTTCCAATGTGAAGTAGTAGTAAATATATTAAGAAATGTGCAGAATGGTGGTCAGAAAAATTTGTAAGGCTAGGTAGCAAAGATATCAAATGGTTCTTAGCATGGCTAACACAGCAAAGTATCAGGAGTTAAATTCAAGTTTTATGGGACTGTGGAGATTTACAATATGAAATTCTGAGCTTGAAAAGTTGATAACAAGAAAGCCATGTAGAAGCATTTAAGGAGTTACAAGAAGGATCTTAAAGATGAAGCTCTGATTACCAGCTAGACACAGCTGGTAGAACTATCTGACAGAAAATTTCCAGCCTTATCAAATAATTGTTCCACCTTGCCTCAATTTGATTTAAATGATGATAGAAATATATCTCCTATTTTAACACTGGATGTCGTTAAAAAATCATTAAGTAACATTAAGCCATACTCTACAGCTGGGCCTGATTATGGTAAAAATCACTGTGTCTATATTACATTGTACACATTAATTATATCAGCCTAGACTAGACACATATATAGGTTCATAGGTTCATAGGTAGGTACTAGGCTATCGGCCCTAGGGCCTATACAAGCCTAGCCAAAAAGGTACCCTGGCTTTCGCCACCCAAGAAAATTATTTTCCCATGCCCCTGTTGAACAGAGCCACAGAGGTGATCCCTGGGGTGAATTTCCCATTTCCTTTCCAATCATCAAGATTTTTCTTGAAGAGTGCTAATGAGGAGCTTTGTTTGATAGAGATAGGTAGTTTGTTCCAGAGTTTGGGAAGTCTCTGGGGCAGGAATATATCCCTCCAGCATGTTCTGTTTATTGTGGTGACAAGGTTTAGGTCCTAGAGCGTGTAGCTCGGAGGGATTGGGATTTCTTTAAGTGGAGCATGTCCAACAGCTCTGGGATGGACATAGCTTTGTATGTTAGGCAGAGATCGCCTCTGAGTAGATGATATGCGACAGAGTAAAGTTGGAGTTTTTTGAGATGGTCTGCGTAGGGCATCTGTTTGAGGCCAGTAATCCTCTTTGTGAGGTATTTCTGTGGCCTTTCCATTTGTTGTAGATGTCTTGTGAGGTACATACCAAAAGGGGCATTGTACTCTATAATGGGTCTAATGATTGACGAGTAGAGGGGAAAAATTACCTCTTTTTTCCTGGGTGAGAAACCTTTTGTGATGAGGTGTGCCATGTAGAAGGATTTTCTGACTACTGTGGCAATGTGATTATCAAAGGAGAGACTATTGTCCACCTGTGTCCCAAGGTCTCTTATCAGACTTTCAGTGTTAAGTAGACTACCACCTATGTAGTAGCTCATGGGTACAGTTTTTACAAAAGGGGATGACAATGCACTTTTTGGCATTGAGCTTGAGGCCATGGCTTTGACACCAGGCATCTGTCTCAGTGAGGCCCTTTTGTAGGATGTCCACATCATTAGGAGTTTCAATTATGGCTCCTAGTTTGCAGTCATCTGCAAACTTTGTTATACAAAGACTTTCTGTGTTAACCTGTACTTCAGAAAAGTAGATACCAAACAGGAGAGAACCAAGGACTGAACCCTGTGGTACTCCACTTGTCACTGGTCTGAAGTTGGATTTGGAGTCTTCTACTTTCACAGTGTGGGTTCTGTCAGTGAGTCAGTTGACAACCCATCTTGTGACATAGTGATTTATACCTAGTTTAGTGAGTTTATCTATAGTTCCAGAGTGGGGGATGGTGTCAGAAGCCTTGGCAAGATCTAGATAGGCTGTGTGAACCACCTTACCCTCATCTAGAAGTCACTCTGGTTTAGGAGACTTGATCTGCCTTTTTCAAACCCGAACTGGGTGGGGTCCAGAGTTTGGAGATTACCAATGTCTTTGTTTATAAGTTCAATGATGATACATTCCATGGCCTCGCAGACCAGGCTCATTACACTAATGGGGAGGTAGTTCCCGGGGTCCCTGGTGGCTCCCCCTTTGTGGAGTGGGATAACCATCACTGTGCGCCATTCAGTGGATAAAAAGCCTGAGGTGAGGCTATGATTGAATATGGTATTTAGGTGGGGTGCCAGTTCATTCTGTAGTTCATGTAGAATGCAGTTTCGGAAGTTGTCAGGTCCCATTGATGCTGTGTTCTTGGCTTTGGAGAGTGTGGTTTTTACCTGTGCAGCTGTGATTACAGGAGCTTTGCATTCTTCTGGTATAGAGATGGGCCCTTTAGGGGGTGGGAGATGGTAAAGTTAGCACTGAACCTATCTGCCAGGATGTTGGCAATATCAGTTGGTTCTGTATATTTAGTGCTATTGTGCTGTAACTCAGAGCAGATCTGAGTGTTGCCATTGAGATTCTTGACATAGCTATAGAATGCTTTGTGGTTGTCTTTAGAATCAGTGGTGATTTTCTTTTCATAACTAGCTTTGGAGGACTTTATGAGGGATGTCAGCTTCTTACTGAGGCTGACCAGGAAGTTCTTCCAGTCATGAGATTTTACTCTTTTTTTGCAACAGTTTCTTTCTTCTGTTGTAGAGTTTGTTTATGGCAGGGGACCACCAGATTGGCTTCCTTTTTTTGGAGGATAGCCTCTTGGTTCTGTTAGGGATAGCATGAGCCATGCACTCGTGTAAGTGCTTATAATGTGCATTTGTGTAGGTTTCAGCAGTCGTACCTCTATTGTCCTTCTGCATGGGTGTTGTGAGGTTTGCCACTTCTGTTATAGAAGCGTGAAGTTGGCTTTGGAGAAATTTGGAAAACAACTGTTGTTATTCACTTATCTTCTGCTTTTCTGCAGATGTGCCTGATTAAGGTGGTTCAGGCACATGTGCAGAAAAACAGAAGACATTCTGGTGAAGAAGATTTAGGACAGACAGGAAGTAGGCAAGAGGAAACAAGGGCATCCAGTAAAGACATGGGTGGACTGTGTGACAGAAGATGTGTGTCATGAGTGTTGAAGAAGGTAGGCCAGTGTCATTGCATCGAGAGGGATTGTGACAGTTAACACGACACACCAACCCCATGTAGAAAAAAGGGGGGTGATGATGATGATGATGTTAGTCCTTATTTAAAGGAGGCAATGACTGCACACTGGATAGTTCCAGTTCCAGTAGTATTACATGTATTATAAGCACGTGTTTTGAAATAGTCCTTAATTACAAAGAAGTTATATACCACATTGGAGTCTTTTGGCATGTTTTTTTTCTCATGGAAGGCATGTCTGACTACCTTACTAAGATTCTGTCAAAAAGTAGGAGACTTGTTGTATGGAGACGTATTATTGGATGTAATCCGTCTGGATCGATCCAAGGCATTTGACTCAGTGCCACACAGAGACATTTTATCCATTCTGACTAAACCGTGTATAAGTCAGTATGCAATTCAGTGGATTAGTGGGTGGTGGAGTGAGACGTCCTGCAAGATTAAAAAGACACTACTTCTACTGATAGGAAGGTAACAGTTGGAGTTCCTCAGGGTCAGTGCTTGGAGATTTGCTATTTAATACTGTCATGGCTGAATTTCAGACTCAAAGTAACATATTACTTATTAAGTTTGCTTATGACACCAAAGAAGGGTCATTCATGAGTTCAGTAAAAGATCATACTACACCGCAGGTACATTTTGATACCCTTTACACCTGGACACTAATTAAGAACACAGGGTGAATGCCAATAAATCTAAAGTACTACACGTTGGTTGCAATAACCCATGTTTTCTATGAGAACAAGGTTAGGGATTTGGGATTAGCAGTGGATAACCAATTAAGATATGAGGACAATCTTTCATTAGTCATCAAGAAGTGCTATAGTTATTTGGGAAACTGTATTTCAGGTTGTGATGAGAAAGTTTTAAATCCTCTTTACAAGGCTGCTGTAAAATTTTATATAGAATATTGTAAAGCTTCTTGTGTCCACAATTGTTCTCCATTAACTAGGCTGGAAAAAAACACAGAAGTATTATAGTAAACAGTTGGATTTAACCATCTAGCGTACAGGAACCAATTGGAGCAAATGTCTCTAAACTCAGCATGGTAACCAATTGGAGCAAATGTCTCTAAACTCAGCATGGTACAGGTTAGTTTGATGCCCCCCTGCATCCCCTCAGTAATACATGCTAACTTTAAACCCGGCCTCAACCCAAGCCCAACCCTAACCTTATATCGTAGCTTACAAAAATACCCCATCCTGCTACACTGTCACTAAACAGGACAAACTAATTCACGCAAACACACACCAACACACACACACTACAAACAAAAGCTAACCCCTTAACTAACCCCAACCCTAGCTCAAAAATAGACACTGGCATGCAAACACACAGCGCTTTCATCTTTACCTAACCCTTACTCTAACTCTAACCCTTACTCTAACTCTAACCCTTACTCTAACTGTAACCCTTACTCTAACTCTAACCCTTACTCTACCTCTAACACCCAAATGCACACATGCAGATTCGAACTCCCCTCCCAATCCCAAGTCATATATGTTTCTGAGAAACAGCACTTTGTGATATCGATTGTTCGACTATCTGAACATTCGACAATGTCAGCCACCCCTAGAATTTGTTGAGCAAAGCAATGTTCAACAAAACTCAGGGGAACCTTATATATATTTAAAATATCCAAACCAAAGGGAAAAAGGTCAAACAAACAAACCAGTCAGTAAAAATAGCAAGAAAAACCCAGCCATGCTAGAGTTTTCACTGAGTAAAATCCTTAAATATGCAAATGACCCATTAAGGACATGCAGTGTTTCAGCTACATGGCTTTTGAATGCCCATGACTCTTTTATGTTTTACTTTTTAAGCCATTATGTGTACATTCAAGCCAAGAAAACCAAAGCCCACTAGCTGGTCATTAACACCCTTATACAGATTATACCACAGTTAGTGGGGCTTGGCTTTATTGGCCTGAATGTATCCATAAAGAAGAAATGAAAAGCACACCAACCACACAAAGTTCCGATCCCAGTACCTGGTTACTCGGGCAATGCGAAGTAAAAATATATATATGTATATAATGAAGCCAAAATCACCACCAATGTAAAGCAAGAAACCACGTTTAATTTGATCAAGAAAAAATTCACGAACACTGCTGCATCAACAAAGGTTAAGCGCTTTCATCTGTCCCTTCCAGATTTCATCAGAACCTAAAAGTAGCTGGTTCAGCTCACTTTTAAACAGATTAAGGCGCCAAAATTAGCAATAATTAATCAACTCCATTAAGAACGTTGATAATAATAACACATTCAATGCAAATACATTAATTACAAATGCATTAATAATATGATGTATCTTATATAAATGTATATGAATATTTAAATATGCATACTAGTACAAAGGCTGAATATCCATACCTCAGCATAAAATCATGTAAGCTAGTATTCAATAATAATTGTGCAAGATGACTATATATGTATATATTCATACCACTAAAAATACCACTGAAACTAACATGGGACTAACCTGTACCCGTTTAAATTTATGAAATCCCTAGATTAAAAAACTGAAACTTAATAAAAAACTGAAACTTAACAATAGCAGATTGTTAGTTTTCATCTAGTTTTTATCTAGCTCTAGTTTTTTAAGTTTCAGTTTTTTATTAAGTTTCAGTTTTTTAATCTAGGGATTTCATAAATTTAAACGGGTACAGGTTAGTCCCATGTTAGTTTCAGTGGTATTTTTAGTGGTATGAATATATACATATATAGTCATCTTGCACAATTATTATTGAATACTAGCTTACATGATTTTATGCTGAGGTATGGATATTCAGCCTTTGTACTAGTATGCATATTTAAATATTCATATACATTTATATAAGATACATCATATTATTAATGCATTTGTAATTAATGTATTTGCATTGAATGTGTTATTATTATCAACGTTCTTAATGGAGTTGATTATTTAATTATTGCTAATTTTGGCGCCTTAATCTGTTTAAAAGTGAGCTGAACCAGCTACTTTTAGGTTCTGATGAAATCTGGAAGGGACAGATGAAAGCGCTTAACCTTTGTTGATGCAGCAGTGTTCGTGAATTTTTTCTTGATCAAATTAAACGTGGTTTCTTGCTTTACATTGGTGGTGATTTTGGCTTCATTATATATTTTTACTTCGCATTGCCCGAGTAACCAGGTACTGGGATCGGAACTTTGTCTGAATGTATCCATAAAGACTTAAAAACTCATGGACATTCAATATATAGCTCTATATATATATATATATATATATATATATATATATATATATATATATATACATACATACATACATACACACACACACACACACACACACACACACACACACACACACATATATATATATATATATATATACACACACACACACACACACACACACACACACATATATATATATATATATATATATATATATATATTATATATATACACACACACACATATGGGTCTATTTGACATGATCAGAATGCTAGTCGACTGACTTTTAAAATGTCAAGACGAAAACAGCATAAATTCATAACAGTAACAATTTAAATTGCCGATGTACACAAACCTGAATGTATAATATTCCAACTTACCTCCCATTTAATGCAATTATGAAACTAAGAGCTAATGCCATATCAACAGTGAACTCTTACTTTGAAACTCCTTACTACGAACCTAACTCTCACCTACACCCCACCCACCAACCAATACCTGCATAATCATAGAAAATCTCCATTGAATTCATGATGGTATCTACAGCACCCACGTGAATATTCATTGGCGATTGCTCAATTGTGTTATTGTAATTATTTATTTTTTACTTTTACATTTTGCAGGGGGGATGTGCTCCCACCAAACCCCTTACTAATTAAATATACCAACTCCGAGATCGCTTTACAGTGTAGAAATGAGCAGATTTCCTGTTATGCTCAGCTGGCACAGTTGGCATTTGAAATGTTCAGTCTTGTAAACATTGTCACAGTCACATGAAACTTCACAATTGTTGTCTTGGTGTTTTAAAAGTCAGTCTGCTGGCATTTCGATCATGTCTTGTAGACCCATGTTTGTTGGAATGGCCCAGTTCATCACTGAAAATGATCCTTAGTGTAAGTAATGAAACAAATAAAATAAAATAAAAATAAATAAATTAATTAAAATGCATGTGAAAGCAATTTGAATGCCTTTCAAAAAGTCATTGCAGCTTAACCTTCACAAGCCAGTGCTTCCAGGAAACCTTTCTGGATTATATTGGCCAAAAAATAAATTGCTGCATTCACATGCCATTTATTGAATACCATCCCCAGTTTAATTTTCTGTGCATATGGTGTGAGTTCGCCTAAATAATAGCAGTCTGCATGGAAAACCTAGTTTATTTCTTGATTAATGAATGTTATGACTTCTAAAAAGTTATTACTTGGCTATTTAGTTTAATGCACAGTTTAATATGTACAGGGAACACATTTTATGAGCCCAGGCTACAGATAACAGTAGCACACTCATCAGTTTCATTTTCTGGAAAGAAATATAAGACAGTAATGTAAGACAAGCCAATCTTATTTAAATTTGCTTATTTATAAACAGTGGTATGAGATACGTTATTCTCACACAACTGTCTGTATTACACAGAGCCACTGAAATCCCTCGTCTTTTAGTAAAAGATACCAGTCATTAGACCAGGCCAGTATTTAGCTCTACAGTATTAGAAGTCTTATATGTCCACCAGATGTGAATCGACAGAGCCAAGCTGGACTGCTATGAGTGTTCAAGAGCTGAAAGTGATAATTATGTATGCCTTCATTATCATATTCAAGTTTTGAATGGACAAACAGACTAAAATGTACATTCTTTATGCAAAAAATAGTATAGAAGTGCAGACCAGTACTATTTAAGTAATAATACATGCAAGCAAATGGTATTACCAAATGAATGCCTGTATGTGATTGGTCAGTGTGAAAAGACATATGCATAAGGTACTTAACAGTATTAGTCTGCAAATGTTGGAGGTGTGATGGGGAAGAAACAGGCAACTTGGAAGATATTTGTGGGAGGAGAGTAAGTTGGCAGACTTTAAAAATTCCCTGTATGGGTGAGCAAATTGGTATAACTAAGGAAATTATTGTTCTGAGCTATGATACAGAATCGGAATTGCCTAGACATGGTAATGCCTTGATTTGTTTAATTCTGGTGACCTAAAAAGTCATTAATAGCAAATGAAAATAAAAGTCTAAACCAACTTTACTAGCGGTGGTGAATATAATAACAGAGAGAAAACAACTGCAGTGGGTTCTTTAGAAAAGGGTAGGAGCAAATTACATAGAAAAAATGAAAATTGTGGGACCAGTACATACAGAATAATGTTTTGGAGGAGGAGTGAGGTTTAAGGGAAGGCAGGAATGGAATGAGCTCTGTGATGTTTGAGTGACAATGACTCGATAGATTATAAGTGATGTATAACATTTCCAACTGAAAATATGTCAATACAGTTTGCTTTCATTTATATACATGTATGAGTGCCTATGTCATAAGCGATAATTCAATAAAGATGTTTCTAGTTTAAAAAACAAGAGCATAATCAGAAAATGAAAAAAGGTACCTCACAGTACTTTAATGTGCACACACACACACACACACACACACACATATATATATATCTATATATGTATATATATATATATAGATACACGCACACACACACACACACATATATATATATATATATATATATATAGATACACACACAAATATATATATAGATACACACGCACACACACACACACACACACACACACACACACACACACACACATATATATATAGATAGATACACACATACACACACACACACACATATATATATATATAGATAGATACACACACACACACACACACACACATATATATATATATATATATAGATAGATAGATACACACACACACACACACACACACACACACACATATATATATATATATAGATACACACACACACACACACACACACATATATATATATATATTCCATCATGAGTTCTAATGTATCCACTTGGTTAGCTGTAGGTAACAGTCTGAAGTCCCTGCCTATAATTATGTTCGATTTGTACTCTGTTACCAAAAACACTGATTTATTCATGCTCGGACCTCAGCTGTTATTATTATCACTGAATTCAGGCAGTCAAATCATTTTTTATCTGCTGTTCAGTTTCACAGTTATAATGAATGCTGACACTAAACAGGAACTCTGCACAAACTATGTCCATGTATCAACACTGACATTAAAGTTAGAGTTTTCCTTTATTTTATTAGGTAGCACAGGAATTACATTGTATATAAAGCTGAGATAAAGAACAGGTACTGCCATTCATCATAGATTGTTGGGTGCTTGTCCTGAGACAGAACATGATGGAGGTCCATTAAATTATGGAAAAAAAATCTTAGCTTAATCATGAGACAAAAAAAAATGCAGTGTTTCTGTCATTTCCTCAAAACTGCACAAAATGTTACAAATCTCATCCCGTAACCAGATATTTACACAACTCTTCTCCTTCCTGATGCCTTCATGATGGTTCTTCACCTTTACCCTTTAATCCTTGACCTGTGATACCTCACATCATACAGTAGCTGATATGGTTGTCCTACTGAGCTCACGTCAGACATCCACATGAAAGGAGACACAAGTGGTTAAACTCTGCATTTTACTCTTCCTATATTAATTCACATCCTCAACTTTCTTGAGTTTCAGTTTACTATCTTCATCTTCCTCTCCAGTTTCCTTGTCACCACCAATTCTTCTAAGGCAGGGAAGTAATTACAATCCACAGAGAAATGCTAAGCAAATGTCCAAATTCATCATTTCTAGTGTCCTGCAATGTACTATTAGAAGTCTGTCCTTCTGTGATTTTAACAAATCTTAAAACATCACTTGGTACTTAAATCTAGATTATGTCAATGCAACTATAATTCTATTGATCTGTATAATTTTAATCCCTGAATTTTTCAGGGATTGGTGTATTAGACTCCCTTTTCCATGCAAACCAAACTTTCACATTTTTCTGCAAGGCGGATGTGCTTGCAAACCAAGTAGAATCAGCAAAACGGGTCTCTGCTTCTTCTGTCCCCATGTTCTTTACAGAAAATGACCAAGAAGCTCTGTCCCCTATTGACTTAAAGTCTTCCTTTGTATAGCAATACGACTACTGCATAGTTTATTTTATTTTATTTATATTTGTTTACTAGGGTTGTGCACTGATCAGTATTGACCAGTTTCAGGCTCAGTCCAGCTGCAATACAAAACATTTTACAAACAAAAAATATAGAAATACAAACAATAACAGAACAGTTCAGACTAATTACATAGAAATAACTGTATATACATTCTAGTGAACAAGCACAGTGCAATATACAATCAAGCAGTCTGTAATGTAAATATATACATTATTTTCTAAAATGGATCAACCTTCAGTGAATCTGGAGAGAGGAGGAGAGACTCAGAAAGGAGAGAGGTTAGGTGATGTCCTGTGTTGAAGCAGGAGTATCTGGCTTGGATGAAGGAGTGCTTTTTGAGCCACATTCTGAATTTGGAATAAGTGTTGATTTCAGTAATGTTGACAGGAAGAGCTTGCCAAAGAATTAAGTGCCTGAGAGGAGAAAGCATGTGCAGTGATGTGGGGTTTGGTGTTAGGGGTAACGAGAGTTGGTGTGACAGAGCATGTGCAGTGCTGTGGAGTTTGGTGTTAGGGGTAATGAGAGTTGGTGTGACAGAGCATGTGCAGTGCTGTGGAGTTTGGTGTTAGGGGTAATGAGAGTTGGTGTGACAGAGCATGTGCAGTGCTGTGGGGTTTGGTGTTAGGGGTAATGAGAGTTGGTGTGACAGAGCATGTGCAGTGTTGTGGAGTTTGGTGTTAAGGGTAATGAGAGTTGGTGTGACAGAGCATGTGCAGTGCTGTGGGGTTTGGTGTTAGGAGTAATGAGAGTTGGTGTGACAGAGCATGTGCAGTGCTGTGGGGTTTGGTGTTAGGGGTAATGAAAGTTGGTGTGACAGAGCATGTGCAGTGCTGTGGAGTTTGGTGTTAGGGGTAATGAGAGTTGGTGTGACAGAGCATGTGCAGTGCTGTGGAGTTTGGTGTTAAGGGTAATGAGAGTTGGTGTGACAGAGCATGTGCAGTGTTGTGGGGTTTGGTGTTAGGGGTAATGAGAGTTGGTGTGACAGAGCATGTGCAGCGCTGTGGGGTTTGGTGTTAGGGGTAATGAGAGTTGGTGTGACAGAGCATGTGCAGTGCTGTGGGGTTTGGTGTTAGGGGTAATGAGAGTTGGTGTGACAGAGCATGTGCAGTGCTGTGGAGTTTGGTGTTAGGGGTAATGAGAGTTGGTGTGACAGAGCATGTGCAGTGCTGTTGGGTTTGGTTCTAGGGGTAATGAGAGCTGGTGTGACAGAGCATGTGCAATGCTGTGGGGTTTGATGTTAGGGGTAATGAGAGTTGGTGTGACAGAGCATGTGCAGTGCTGTGGGGTTTGGTGTTAGGGGTAATGAGAGTTGGTGTGACAGAGCATGTGCAGTGCTGTGGAGTTTGGTGTTAAGGGTAATGAGAGTTGGTGTGACAGAGCATGTGCAGTGCTGTGGGGTTTGATGTTAGGGGTAATGAGAGTTGGTGTGACAGAGCATGTGCATTGTTGTGGGGTTTGGTGTTAGGGGTAATGAGAGTTGGTGTGACAGAGCATGTGCAGCGCTGTGGGGTTTGGTGTTAGGGGTAATGAGAGTTGGTGTAACAGAGCATGTGCAGTGCTGTGGGGTTTGGTGTTAGGGGTAATGAGAGTTGGTGTGACAGAGCATGTGCAGTGCTGTGGAGTTTGGTGTTAGGGGTAATGAGAGTTGGTGTGACAGAGCATGTGCAGTGCTGTTGAGTTTGGTTCTAGGGGTAATGAGAGCTGGTGTGACAGAGCATGTGCAATGCTGTGGGGTTTGATGTTAGGGGTAATGAGAGTTGGTGTGACAGAGCATGTGCAGTGCTGTGGAGTTTGGTGTTAGGGATAATGAGAGTTGGTGTGACAGAGCATGTGCAGTGCTGTGGGGTTTGGTGTTAGGGGTAATGAGAGTTGGTGTGACAGAGCATGTGCAGTGCTGTTGAGTTTGGTTCTAGGGGTAATGAGAGTTGGTGTGACAGATCATGTGCAGTGCTGTAGAGTTTGGTTCTAGGTGTAATGAAAATTGGTGTGACAGAGCATGTGCAATGCTGTGGAGTTTGTTTCTAGGGGTAATGAGAGTTGGTAATTAATGCCATTGATTGAGACAGTTTTAGCTTCTATGTGAAAGATAAGTTTTGGCCTGTTGCTGTCCGAACTGAGGAGAAATTGAGATGTAAAAGATGCATCTGAAAATTTGTATTTAGGCTTTAAAGTCTCCTAGTGCAACTACAGTGTTAAACTGATCGGTGAACCGACGTAACATTGCTTTTTGTTTAATTGGTTTGCTTGTTGTTACACGTGCTGAGCTTTGTAAAATGTTTCTCCTGCGGGGCGGTACTGAGGGGGTTATTGTGATACCTGGTAAGCATGTGGTATAGCACAGTGCAATTAACATATTATTATACCTGGTCAAATTTGTATTCTGTGAACTGATGTATAGTGAGTCCATATGTTTTATAAGCATATCTCTCCATCTCTCAGAGCAAGAAATCTGGACAAAGGAAAAAATAATGGTGGGACAAAGGCCCAAAAATAGGGACAGATTTTAAATATTGCTCCTGTAAACTGAGATAGTTGCTAGAATAACAAGTTCTGCATTATTATGTATTTTCAGAGAGATATGAAGTCTGAAATTCAAATGTATGCCATTATTTATTATTATTTAGTGACTTCAATATTCATGTTGGCATCCCATAATTCCATTGGAGTGGGCATGATTACATGATTATGTATGCAAATTATGTTAATCAGCACCTGGATTTTTGACCAATTGTACCTGTTTTTCATGGGCCTTTGTCCAAATTTTTAATGTTTCCAAGTTGAGAGGTATGATGACCACTGATATGTTGAAGGCTTCTGTCAGGAGATCTGCCAGCACATTGGCCAGATTTCTAAGAACCATATGAAGCAGCATATCTGGTTCTGTGCTTTAACTTCACCAGGGATAGCCTGTTCCTTCTGACCTTCCATATTCAATCAAGAACACCTATTTGATGAACCAGCAGATGATATTATTGTTGACACAGAATGTCTTAATTTAAAGAAATGCATGTACCTCTTACTCTTCAGTATGGATGAGCTTTCAATACAAATAAGAAAACCTTTAAATAGAAACGACACTTTTCCACAGTCTCATCAACAGAAGTAGTGCAATCAAAAGAAGCAAATTATGACTCAAGTTCATATGGAAGGTGCCAGTGCCATAGTGTACAAAGATAAGGCCAGAACTTTGACCTGAGTTCAGTCAGTATCATGGGTATCTGAGATGCTGGCAGGGAGGAATGGTTGTGCCCATCCTGGGGTGAAGGGATTTGATGAAGACACTCTCTGAGGGGAGGTATAGTCCAAAGAAGGGAGTAGCCCTCATATGCATGTTGACAAATGCAGGGTAGGGGCAGGTAAACAAGGGTGGGTCATAACATCACTCCCCTAGCAGTAGAAGCAGTTACCAGTATGATACCCCCCAAAATACCCTTAAGATCCACATTAGCACTAATTTTCTCAGAGAAAAATCTGGGGGAGAAAGGTGGGGGTGACAATCCAGTGATGTATGGGGACACTGGGATGGCTGGAAAGGAAGAAGCAGCAAATGGAAGAGTAGAAAAATTCATATGGAATGTGCAGACACAATTAATTACACATCTTCAACGTGACTGCTACCTCCCTTTTCCCCTTCCCCATCTCTTTCAAAATTCCTCCTAGGAGCAAACTGTTAGTTCCACTTTTCTGCCTGGTAATGGATAACAGAGATATGTGTGTATTGTAAACAATTTAACAATTTGTTCTGAAACCACAAGGACAGCTTGTTCCAGAGACACCCCCATCAAGTGCCATCAAACCCTTCAAGTGATGGCTCACTTCCTAGAAAAGCAAACAATTCAAATGGGTCTTTTCAAAGAGGTTCAGAGTTTTACTCCAGGCTATTTCTAGTTCTGAAAAAAAGACAACATTTTCAACATTTTAAAATGATTTCTGGGTACATCACATCTGAAAACTTGCATAAATGGAAAATCTTTAAATCTTTCTGGATTATGACATTGAAAAGTCCTTCATTTCATAGAACAGAACTGGTGCATTACTGTGCTGAACATGGAAAGTACCTAACTTTATATTCCAGTGAGATCTTCTAAGGGAAAATGCATTGTATTCCAGAAGGTTCCTTGTTATTTTCCATTTACAGCTCTGAGACTTGGGCTCTTCAGTTCTCCCAGACTATTTACAAAATCTTTTGCCTCTAGTGTTTGACACCTTAGACAGTCAAATAAAAACATTTTCTGTTATTTGGACATTTGCTTAATGTTGGCAGAGAAAATATAACTATACATCACCTGAATGAAAGAATTGCATTTTTCCAGTCGCTGAGCCTATGGTAAGATCAATAAACCTCAACAAATCCTCCAATACCTCCTCAAGATCTGAAACCTTTCAATGACATTCATTCATTTAGTGCTGATGAGGGTCTTCCAAGTCCATTACAAGATTTCTGAAATTCACTCAGTGCTAATCTGGTTCTGTCAATTACAAGCCATATAGAAGGGCAGTTCCTGAAATCCCTGGGATAACACATTTTCTAATTCTTTTTGTACCTCAGGCAAACTTACATAAAAAATAAATGTAAAATGTAAAAAAAAAAAAAAAACAACATTTGGCTCAAAACCAGCAAGAAATTCACGTTGATGCAAAAACAGACTTATTTCTTAAAAAGTTCTGATGTGGTCCTGATTATATGGAATAAAAGCACTTAACTTTTTTTAAGAAATAAATCTGTTTTTGCAGCAACTTGAATTCCCCGGCTGGTTTTGAGCCTGGTGTTGTGTGGTTATTACTTTCTCTCCTTGGCCAGTATGCTCTTTTGTGGCTATAATAGTAAAACTCAAAATACCTGTTATCAAATTAGTTGTTGTATCTTTCGGCTTTTCCCAGTTAGGGGTCGCTACAGCAGAACTCCGGTCAGCTAATGATTGGCAGTATATTTTTACGTATCGAGTTGCCAACCCTGATACAAAACCTTCAACGAAGGTACGCACATTCACGCATGTCTCCACACAGAAGACGCTTTAGCTGAGAATCGAACAGGGCAACGTCTTACTGTGAGGTGACAACACCACTGCAGCATCAACACCGCAGTACCTGTTATCAAATTAGTAAACTTTCAAAAAAAAAAAAAAACAAGACCACCAAAATAATGGAATCATAAATGGACTTTAAAAGTAATTCCATTATTCTGGTGTTTTGGTTGATCTTTTAAGATTTTTATAGTAGTAAAAGTCAATGGCATCTCTAAAAGCTTCCAATATGAAAAAACACTGGATATGGTACATCCTATCTTAAAAGACATAAAGAACTAATCCCTGAGATAGACAGATATGGAAAATTTACACATGAAAACAATGTTGCTTCCTCTATCCAAAGGGTAATCTGGTACAGCTTGTGGGGTCTGCTTCAACAACTTGTTAGTCGAAGACAAACTGGTCTCAAAAGTCAGATCCTATCAACTTAAAGGAAAAGAAGACACTGGAAGTCTCAACTGCCTTCCAAAGTAGTTTAATTCAGACAGTCTCTAAACCAACAAGGGCATCTCTACAGTATTCAGACAGTCTCTAAACCAACAAGGGCATCTCTACAGTATTCAGACAGTCTCTAAACCAACACGGGCATCTCTACATATATTCAGACAGTCTCTAAACCAACAAGGGCATCTCTACCATATTCAGTCTCTAAACCAACACGGGCATCTCTACAGTATTCAGTCTCTAAACCAACACGGGCATCTCTACAGTGATGTGATACATAAACAAGGGGGAGCCAGATTATTTTAACTCTGCAAACAGGCACTTTGAATTATGTAAAAAGAGTTTACAACAAGAGCTCAGGTTTACAACAAGAGCTTCAGCTCCCAGGTACCAGGTGTAAAGAATCAATTATCAGATGGTTTGAGAAAAGGAGAGCATTAGCATGTCTGTAGAAGCTGGACCAAATTATTTTCAGCAGTACCACAAATGTGAGGTCTTCCAGAACTTTGTCTAGTCATTGCCCCTGAAACAACCATGAGGCAGCTCGGAGGACAATGAACTCAGGACTTGGTGTATGCCTTTTTTCTTTTTCCTTTAATTAAGATAGTGCTTTTCATAGCACAACAAGGCAATGCTGTTCTCATACTAATGGCTCATTCTTGGCCAAGGCTACCATTGTATTCTCGGCTACTGAGGCTGTCAACAACTCAGGGATCACAGCCATTAAACTTCACTCAAGTACTCAGTGACTCAACAAGAGGGTAAGGACTATGCATCAATCTCAGAACTCTGAATGTATCATTGTGGAGGATAGAATTTTAATTCCCACAAGCAGGTCATTTTCAACTCAAGTTCTGATGCTAAAGGGATTCTTCTTCTTTCGACTTTTCTCATTTAGGGGGTTACCACAGCGGATCACCTGTTGCCATTTCTTCCTGTCCTCTGCATCTTGCTCTGTCACACCAACAACCTGCATGTCCTCTCCAACCACATCCATAAACCTTATCTTAGGCCTTCCTCTTTTCCTCTTACCTAGCAGCTTCATCCTTAGCATCCTTTTCCTAATATAGCCAGCATCCCTCCTCAGCACATGTCCAAACCAACACAATCTCACCTCTCTAGCTTTGTCTCCAAGGGATTAACACAATAAAATCTTACCTACAAAAGTGGAAGAGATTTGCTTCACAGCCTATGATAGTTTATTAAACTGTGATTGTTAAACATCTTAAACTGCTTATTTGATTTGAATTTGGCTTATACATCAGTCGGGACTATATTAGAACATCAAAGTTTCAAAACTTTGAATGTTTTAATATCGACCCCTATTCAGCAAAAGCTGAAAATATTGAAGCAACAGAAAACTGAATTTTTTCCTAGGAAAAGAATTAGGTTGTCCTTTTTTGTTGCTTCGGTATTTTCAGTGCTGTGGTGGAAAGTTAAGGGCTGGGTTCAGGTAAGTGTGCGATTGAGTGAGGGTTAGGTTAGTTAGGGTTAGGGTGCAGGTTAGGTATGTGTGCGATTGTGTGGATATGAGGGTTAGGGCGGGTTAGGTGAGTTAGGGGGCGTGGGTTAGGTATGTGTGCGATTGTGTGGACGTTAGGGTTAGGGTGGGGTAGGTGAGTTAGGGTCAGGGCGCAGGTGAGGTGAGTGTGCGATAGTGACGGATCTTAGGGTTAGGGTTTGGGTTAAGGTAAGTGGATAGTTAGTGGTGTGTGCATAGTTTAGTGTAGGGTTAGGTGTAAGATTTTAGGTGTATGTGTGTGGATTGCTGTTTGTTTGGTGTGCTTGTGTTGTATGGATGTGTTTTGGAACAGCAAATGTTTTCCCTAGGAAAACATTTGCTGTTCTGTATGTTCAATGTTTTCAGCTTTCGCTGAATAGGGGTCGATATTAGAACATTCAAAGTTTTGAAACTTCGATGTTCTAATATAGACCCCATCAGTCAGAGTTTCCATTTCTGTAACCTATGCGCATATGCCAACAATCACAGAAAAACAGCCACTGCTTCTGTAATGCTCTTCCTTATGGGTTCTTCACATGTGAGTTTCAGGAAGACATATTTCTCCACCCTGAGATTTGGACTATATATTGGAGAAAAGGAATTTTCAATCTTATCTACAGTGAAGACAAACTCTCTCTCATGAGATGCACATTTTAGTTTACTGCTACAGCTGACAGAATAATTTATAAGCTCCAAATGTTAACTCATCTGTAACTATCAATCAGTCCGCTCAACTACCTGTTTTCTATCCAAATGACAGAATAATGAAAACATTGTCCACCTTTGTTGTCTATATGTAGGTGACGCCAATTCTGTACAAGAAGGACTGCTGATCTTAGAAAGACTGAATGGGTGTCTGGCCTGTTTGTCCATGGAGTGCACACCATTCCTCTTAAAGTGTATGATATGTGACTTCAGTTGTTGGAATATGCCACGTCTCATCCAGAAGAAAAAAAGATGGCCTACTGGTCAATAAGTAGAATCTGCCTAAATGATTAACTCACAGTAGGCTTCATAGACCTCTACAGGGCATTATTAACAGAACTACATCATAGTCATGTGGGGCAGTAGGCAGAGTAATGGACTGGACCTCCTCCAGCCATACCAATTATCCCACGACTTGGCTGTCTGTCCCCAGTTACCATAAAATACTGCTTAAACCTGTCATACTATATTTATCTTTACATTTACAATGTTCACAGAGTTTTGGATTTAATTGAAATCTTTTATTTCAAATTTAAACTAACAGTACTGATAGCCATCTTTGAATGTACTTATAATAAGCAATATTAAATGAGTGCCTTGAAGTTCATGTGTATTTGAAATGCATCTAGCAAGCTATTAACCTACAAGACATTCTAGGATTCATAGTCAAATAGCATATAATGGAGCACTAATTAGTGGCTATGTGATGGATGCTGGAATTCAAAAGACAGACATGTAATGAATTTGCTAACAGCCTGGGACAGCACACTGGATACAAGTGCCCTTTTCAGGGGCAGCCCAGGAGTACTGTTTGGTGAAGTAACTTTGTCACAGTTACACAGAAGACAAACAGAGGCTGAAGGAATCAAACATGCACTACAGAAAGCAGATAATCAATAGCTCATACATTTACTTACCTCCATTAAGTGCTAGGCAAACTACTGTAACCCAAACACAGTGAATTTCACACCCACATGCATGCAAGAAAAAAGTTAAATTACCCACATATTTGTAGTTAAAATATTAACATTAAATTCATAGACTTCGTGTTGTTTAGTTTATTCACAGTCAAATCATAAACACAATGTCAGCAGTCAGCAAATCAAAAAAACTGAGAATCATACCCAAAGAACACGGCTAATTAGTTTCCTTTGTTTTCACCATAAGTACTTTGGTATCACGCAGACAGACACACACACACACACACACACACACTGGACTGCACATCTCAGATATCTCCTTAAAATCAAGTTAATGAATAAATTCATAAATAATGGCCAAGGAATGTGTATCAACTTGCTGTTATCAGAACCATGCACGGCAGCAAGAGAATGTAGTGGAAGCTAGGATATCCAAAAACAAGGTTCAGCAAACGAAAAGATGCCCAATGCTGAGAGTAAGAACGCTTTAATTCCAAAAAACAGATAAAAACAAATAGGAACAGGTAAGCACTTTCACAATTGCTCGCTTCTTCAGACCTTAACAAACAGTATGAGAAAACAGGCCTTTACATACAAAAAGCTTCCAATTAATTAAAAGCAATTAAAATTGTTAGGAGTTAACACTTATCAGTGTACTAAGCCAATCTTCTTTAGAAGAGGCTTTAAAGCAACAGCACTATTCAAACCAGGTGGCACATATGCTTTAAAGCTGACAATCCATTTTAACTCAGCAAGTTCAGTCTCATTGCTCAAACCCCCTTCCCTTAAACTTTCATTTAATTTCTGTAGTACCAAAAATTTAACGTTGTGACTCATACCAGCTTCAGATACATGTTTCGCTAATGCATTTGTTAGTTTATTATTTCGTATACCACTCTGATGCTGCAGAATCCTGTCCTTAAACATACAGTTTGTCTTCCCTATATAATATGAATCACATACATTACACTTAGCCATATAGACCAGATTTTTCGTACAATAGTCTGCATAAAAGGACAGATGCATAGGTTCCATGCTTAATGGATGCATAATCAAGTGTGTAGACCATATGTGACTGCATGCCTTACAGGATCGGCATGCATGGGTGCCCTTACACTGGGAGGTGAGGTGCCTATATGGTTCAGTCAGGAGTGGCCTTAGGTCAACTGGTGCCCTAGGCAAAAGGGCTCCACGGCACCCCCCACCACACCACTTAGTGCCCCCATCCTGGTCTATCTACACCAAATAAATACTGGAAAAGTGCCCCTGCTACAGCAGCGTCCTAGGCGGCCGCCTAGTTGGCCTATGCCTAAGGCCGGCTGTGGGTTCAGTGTGCTTATAACAAAGTCGCTGTTTTAAGTTCTTCGTATTTTTAAAGCAAAACTTAGGAACTGGTTCACTAAAAGAGGGATCAGTCATCAGGCTGGACCAATTTTTCCTTCTGACTTCACACACTTTATTAACCTCTGCTGAATAGGTCAAACAGCAGCTAAATTATTATGTATTTCTAAAAGGAATTTTAAACATTACCATTATTTGCATATGTAATTATTTATATATAAAAAAAGGTTTTAAAAATATCTTAATGCAGGAATTTTGCATTATTAATGTTTGTACATTATAATTATTTATTAGGAAATCTTTTTATATTTGTTATTTTATATTTCCAACTTAAATCAGTTCTAAGTATCCTGGTCTTTTATGATGCATTAGGAAGAATATGTGAAGATCATATGACATTTAAAGCTACAAACGAGAGATGATTATTTTAGCCATAGTAACTGATCTGATGTTTCAGCCTTTGTTTTTTGTTTTTCTGTTTTCCTGTTTGTTAAAAAATAATCATGCAGTCCTGTGGCAGTTTATTTAAATACAATTTTTTTTCTTTCATGTAGTTCTGATGAAGTCCCTTTATTTTATAGTTGGACAAAAGCACTTAATTCATGAATTAATATGAAAGTTTTGTGAAAGCGGCAACATACCAGGCATTTTTTTGGATTTCCTGATTTGCAAACCACAACATGCACTATTTTCCCTGTGGTTCATAGTGTGATGGTACTCAATGCTCTTTTTGGGTTAAATGTAGTCAAGCTTTTCAGCACAGATTATCCACTGGCAGGCTAGTCCACACAAAGAGGATGGCAGCACTCAGAGATATCATATGATATAAATATGGTTTTAAAAAGCTTAGACACTTTGCAGGTGCTTGTATGAAATATTATGATGTAGTACATGGCACGGTACAGGGCTGCATATACTAAAATCTTTGCCAAACTCACGCTGCAGTCCTTATAAAATGGTGGCAGACCATCTCCAATTTAATTATGTCCCTTTGCTTGAGGGAGAAGAGAATAACCCATGTTCATAGCAATAATGGAAAAAGTATGGTCTTAAGAATTTTACAATACCTGTATAAGGAAGCTTTTGAGCCTGAACTGCACTGCACATTTTAAAGGTTTTGGTAGTTCAGTTATGGTAGGTTTGTAGTTAATGCAGTTGAGTTGTCAGTATTCACTGGCAGATCTAACCATTAATTATATCAGCAGAGTGAAGTGATATAGGAATACAAACTGGCCTATTTTTTAGAAACTGTTCTCCACCAGAGGAATGGCTTTGTTTTAATGGTATCCAAAATAGGTTTGGTCCAAATCAGCTTGTATTCAATTCAGAGTACATTTTACTAGTAAGATATTCCACTCTAGGAAGAGGCTTGGACTTCTTTACTCTTTGAATACTAAACAGAAACTCACAACCTCCAGGATACATGCACTTATAATCTCATGATCTCATGCAAAATAGAGTTCAGATGCTACAGTTCCTTCCATTTTAATTAGTGTCCAAGGAGAAGTGGATTTTATCAGTGATCCATTTATGTATTCATCCATCCATTTGTGATAACTCACTTTATCCCTTTACATGGTAATGGGGAAAAGAAAGGCTATGCCAGCCAATAATTATCACACGGTAATTGAAAACACAGTTTGGGCAAGGTGTCAGTCAAGCACTGAATACATACACACACACACGCACACACACACACACACACACACACACACACACACACACACACACACACACACACACACACACACCTCTAAACAGAAGGCACCTCACCCAAGAGTAGAACCTGATAACCTCTTGCCATGATTTGGCACCAGCCAGAATTGTTAATATGTACCAAATAATTAATAAAATGTATTACTTCCTCTCTCCACTCAAAAGTCCCATGTCTAAGAGTGTTACCTTATGTGTTCAGCACAGTGTCTTTGAGGGTTAATTTCTATACAATTTATAGCTGCAACTAGCACATCTGGTAGTTTCAATAGGAGAATGTTCTTTTGGGAAGTCGTCTGGGCATTTGTCTTGGTCATCTGTATTTGGATGGCTCAGCAGTCTATCAAGGTGTGCTGGGATACAGTTGAAATCCATTATCTGCTTAAGGGTGCCACTTGAGTCATTCATCTCAGCTGATGTGTGGCTGCTGTTATTCATCCTCCTAAGATTGTGGCCACTGATGTGGCTGCTGTTATTCATCCTCCTAAGATTGTGGCCACTGATATCTGTCTTCCCATGGGAATTGGGTTGGAAAGATGCAATCAGTGTGAATCTTGTTATGTACAAATACTTATTAAATTTCTTTCCTCTCTTCAGTAAGGCTGTTTCTGTAAATGTGAGCATTAACTATTTTCAGCATTTGCAGTTACTATGAAGGAGATGTGATGGGCTTCTAGTGCAACCAAGAAACCTGCATGATAAGACGGTGCAGATTCCATATGGCACACCACCACATGCCAAAGGAACCAGCGCTGAAGGGTTGAGGTATGCCAGCACCTTGTCTGATGACAGACGTTCTTTATCCGTAGGTGTATTTCAAAAGGCCCCTAAAAAAAAACTGTCCCAGTAGTTTACCAGTCCTAACTATTATCTCATTTGTAATGTGTTGTTAATTCTAAATGGTTTCATTGTGATCTTCACCTTATCAGGCGGTTTAAGCAGTCAGTCTTTTTTGCAATAAAGCGTAAAAGTTTCCTTTCTAAAGAACTTACATTTATTTTTGTTAGCTCAATGACTTTATATTTCAAGTGGTCATCTTTTTCCCCAGTCCTGCAGTACTGCACTGTGTTTTGGGCAAATACACTGAAGCACTTGACCCAGTGCTGCAAAAGA
This sequence comes from Protopterus annectens, assembly GCF_019279795.1. Taxonomy (NCBI): domain Eukaryota; kingdom Metazoa; phylum Chordata; order Ceratodontiformes; family Protopteridae; genus Protopterus; species Protopterus annectens. The sequence continues at coordinate 526,823,731 of NC_056742.1, read as the reverse complement.
CACTTTTGTTGGTGCAGAAACTTATAGATGCTAATGGTCCAGAAATGTTTTGAATTTTCTTCTATGTCCATGTGCTACTATGCTTGGAGTAAGATAAGAAAACAATCCCACCCTGATAGGAATACATAAATACTCAGTCTTCATGCTGATGTCTCTCAGGTAGTGTGTAGCAGAGAACCGATAATTACTTTAAGATATACGAAAATGTGAACATCTCTTAAATTGCCTTTCTTTAGTACGGGAGTTACTGACATGAGTTATATATTCCCCTTCACTTTAATGTTCCATGATTTTTCCAAGTTTTCAAATTCGCATCAACATTGGGTTTTACTGCAGGTGGTACTGGGCATGTTTTGTAAAACTTAGGGAAATATTTTGCTTTGTTTCAGCCCTGGTTTTCTTTCAATGTCTCATTCTTTTTAGCTAAACCTTATTTTGGGTCTGCTAATAGTTGTGACTTTTTTGCTCAGCTGTGACTTAGTGCAGTTTTGCATGCACCATGTTGATAAAATATTATTTTAAGTTTATTTTCAGTATCTACACTTTGTAAGGAAAGAACGTCCCTGTTTAGCCCCCCCACATGCATATACATGCACACATGTTCACACACACACACACACACACACACACACACACACCCACACACCATCTAGCATAACCTTACCTTAGTTATACACTCCTCCATCAGTTTCTGTAGTGTTTCACATTAAATATTTCACTGCTCAGATTCCTTATAACTTTTGTTTGCACTTCCCTTTTCTGTGTCATGTTGTATGGTCCTTTCCTTCGAATGTCAGTGGCATTATGTGAAATTTTGCTGCAATAACAGGACATTTACTTTTGTGTTGTCACTTTGCTAGCAGCACACTCAGCTGAATCCTGCTGTAGTTTAAGCACATTTTTTGCAGCTATTTCCATGAACACTGCAATATGCATGGCCTCCTCTTAGGTCAAAAGTTAAATGGACTGTAATTTTTTGCATGCTACCTAAATATACACCACATAGCTGTCTCATAATATATCAGACAGTCCGTTTGCAAACAATGTTTGGCTAATCTGTGCAGCTGTGCTCTGCATTTAGATATGGTTTTACTTAGCAAGGGAAATATAAAATGTAATTATTAATGGTGTGGGATTTAATATATATTAGAAAAGCCTTAGAGTATCTTCAAAATATTTTAAATGTAGCTTTTCTGCATTATTTAAATGCACCAGTGATGTCCAAAATAAAATTTAAACCATACTAGACAGATGTTATTGAGTTTTCTCTTTTCTTACCAAAGGAGTCAAGCTAGCTCTTAGTACAGACACCCTTTTACTTAGATAACAACAGATTAATTTTTCAGTTTTTTCTTAAAGTTCATGCATTTAAAATGCATGCACTGAAAAAGAATCACCAGGGCCAGGTCCTAAAAGAAGTCAATTTTGTACCAGTCATATGCAGAAGTACCTTAACTCTTGCAACTCTTAAATGGAACATGTTTTAAACTTGGACTTATGGATCTTCATTGAGCCCTCACTAACTATCCATTTGTATTCCTTCTAGACCCCTCCGCCGTAGCATCTTACTACAGCTATGTTAAATGTACATAGTTACTCTCTTATTTCTTTTCATCAAGCCTTCTTTTCCATCATTCCAGCAGGCTATAAGTCCATTCCTCATACTGTTCTCTTTCTTAATTATCTTCCTTATTTGTAAACTTAGACACTCCCTAGGATTCAATAAACTCCACGTAGGCTTTGCGCGAAGCCTACATGAAGTTTACACATTTGTGTGGTGAGCAGCAGTGCGTAATGCATATTCCTGCCATGCACCACGTTCAAACATAAATAAGCAACAGTGTTGCCAGCCAGGAAACTGTATAAGCCTACACAAATAATGGCCCTGTTTAATTCAGAGCAATGTGTTTGTGGGGAATGCCACAATGATTACCAGGGCTTAACAGATAATAGTTGTCATAGCTCTCAATCTCTTAGTGCAAGATATGTGGACAAAGGCCAACATAATGGGGGGGGGGGGGATGACTCGGAAATAGGGACAGATTTGGCATATTTGCATTTAATAAATGTGCTAGAGTAGCAAGGAGGTTGTGTGAAGATACATATTCTGAAGGAATTGAACTTTGAAACTCAAATGTATGTAACTATTGGATCACTTCATTCCTCAGATTATCCCAGTGATATGGCAGGAAACCCCAAATTTGATAAGGAATACACCAAAATATAAAAGGCAAAAATCTGGACATTCTGTGAAAATATTGATAGTTGAGATGTATCCTACTTAAGTATATCGTCCAAACACAGTACAGGACAGTGTACCTACAGTGCAGAGAATTATGAAATCCCATTCCTGGCATTCTGTAAAGATGTGTAAATGATCTCTAAGGGTACATGGACTGCCATGTAAAATAAACAAAACAAAATGTAAGGCAGTAACCAGCACGCTGAAAATAAAACAATTTCACTTTTATTAAAACAGCAGATAAAACAGAATCATAAGCGCTTTCGGGTAAGTCCCTTCATCAGATGATAAACTGACTAAAAACATTCTTTCTGTTATAGTACACCATAACCAATCAGATTCAATATTTTTTATATTTTATATTTTACCCTCCTTTTTACTAAGGTCAGTTTTAAAGGGACCGGCCTTAGTAAAAAGGAGGGTAAAATATATAATATAAAATATATAACATTGAATCTGATTGGTTATGGTGTACTATAATAGAAAGAATGTTTTTAGTCAGTTTATCATCTGATGAAGGGACTTAACTGAAAGCGCTTACAATACTGTTTTATCTGCTGTTTTAATAAAAGTGAAATTGTTTTATTTTCAGCATGGCGGTTACTGCCTTACATTTTGTTTAGTTCATCTTTGGATTTTTGACAGTACCTTCAGTGGAGGAGGCCATTGTTTATGTAAAATAAACACTCAGGGGAAGTGTGTATATGGAATAGGGACACACAGATGAATTCTAGGAATGAACACAGGGAAAGAGGACAGGTGAAACAAGCTAATGCACAGCAGATGAGGGGATGTCAATGGAAGTTGGTTGAAGCAGCAACACTAAAATCACATATCAATGTGGTACAGTAGGGACTGCACAGTGAAAATGTGTAATATGTGACTGTCACACAAAGTGACATAACAATGTGTAGGGTGTCTGTGTGAGATAATCATCCTTACATGAACAATGCAGAAGACATCTATCAGGATGTTACATACAATTGTGGTAGGGTGCATATTGTGAAGCTGTGCAAAATGATTTGCCTGAATATGAGTGTAATCTCAGAAGAAGTCTCCAGCAAGTAAAGGCTTATAGATAATATTAAAAGAAACAACCACAATCATGAACAGTATCAGAATAATATCACCAGTAATTGCATTGTCTCTGACATAACATATGTGAGTTACAGTGATCAGAGATGATTCTGCAGAAACTCATTTTTACAACTCTTCTGACATGTCCGCACTCTGTTAGGATAATCTCATACACTGTCCTGACACTGTAAGATCTGCCGCACATGTTAGAAGGGACACTGCTATACCTGTATGTGACATTATGGCCAATACAGGGTAGTTGACTGGTGTGCATGGCATATAGCTATATATCTATATAGATGGCACAATCTACACTGTCACAAATGTTACCCATGCCATTAATGTTGCCAAAAAGCTATGTACGTACTGTGTGCATAACCACAACAGGTGCACATGTATCTGGTGTAACAACTTGATGGGGTTCTGCACCATCAGACAGTCATGTTTATGCCACAAAAATAATACCGAGGTGTGGCCAATAAGATGTGTGACAGCTCACTGTGGCAAAGGTGGTGCACTTCAGCTGCACATCACTGGAAGATGTGCTGGAAGATGTGTAGGGAGGTACATGAAGAAGCGATCATTGTACTCAGTTATTGGTGTGAGGAAGGCTGGGAACTATGGAGGTATTATGGTCTGTGATGTGGATGTCCATCACATACTCAGTAGTTGTGTGACATACAAAGGTGTAGTCAGCACTGTGACCATATGCTGGTGGATGTTTCACTTAATATCTAACCCAGGACACAGGTCACATGCCTGTTGGTCTGATTGGTTTGATGTTTACATTATACTTGGGTTATGTGTTTGCTTTCCTGACTTAACGAATCTCCCCATGTTCTTGTGTCATTGCATGTGTTGTCATGTCTGTGGCAGCAATCTGTGGTATGTGTTGATACTGCCTGTATTATAGTAATGTCACACTTGGAGTCAATGATTGGCCACAATCTGTATTCCTTCAGACAGCTATTAGGACACAGGAACAAGGATATAGGGAATCTCCAAACTCTAGATCCCATGCAATTTGGTTTTGTGAAAGGTAGCTCATGCCTGCTCAACCTGGTTGACTTCTTTGAGTCAGTCACCAGAACTGTGGATGAGGGCAAGGCAGTTCCATACAGCCTACCTCAATCTGGCCAGAGCCTTTGATACCATTCCCCACTCAGGAATTATTGATAAACTCACCAAACTAGGCATCAACTCCTATATCATTAGGTGGGTTGCAAATTGGCTCACAGATAGCACCCACAGTGTGAAAGTAGTGGACTCCAAGTCAGACTGCCGACCAGTCATGAGTGGAGTCTTACAGGGATCAGTCCTGGGTCCTCTCCTGTTTGACATCTACTTCTCAGAAGTCCAGGCCAACATGGAGGGACTCTGGGTGACCAAATTAGCAGACAACTGGAAGCTCAGAGCCATTATTAACTCCCCAAGTGATGTACACATCCTACAGAAAGGCCTCAATGAGACCAATGACTGATGTCGAAACCATGGCCTTAAGCTTAATGCCAAAAATTGCATCATCATCCCCTTTGGGAAAAACTCAGTTCCACTAATTACCACATCGATGGGAGCCCACTGAACACTGAAGGTGTTATAAGAGATCTGGGAACACAGGTTGACAGCAACCTCTCCTTCCACCACCACATTGCCTCTGTGGTCAGAAAGTCCTTCTATGTGGCACATCTCATTGTCAAGGCTTTTGCATCCAGGAAGAAATAGGTCATCATCTCTATCTACTCTTCCCTCATTAGGCCAGTCTTTGAGTATAATGCCCCATTTAATAGGTTCATAGGTAGGTAATAGGCTATTGGCCCTGGGGCCTATACAAGCCCAGCCAAAAAGGTACCCTGGCTTTTGCCACCCAAGAAAATTATTTCCCTGTGCCACTGTCGAGCTGAGTCACAGAGGTGATCCCAGGGGTGAATTTCCTATTTCCCATCCAATCATCAAGATTTTTCTTGAAGAGTGCTAATGAGGAGCTTTGTTTGCTATAGATAGGTAGTTTATTCCAGAGTATGGGAAGTCTCTGGGACAGAAATCTATCCCTCCGGCATGTTCTGTTTATTGTGGTGACAAGGTTTAGGTCCCTAGAATATGTAGCTCAGAGGGATTGGGATTTCTTTAAGTGGAGCATGTCCAACAGCTCTGGGTTTGACATAGCCTTGTATGTTAGGCAGAGATCACCTCTGAGTAGGCGATATGCGACGGAGTAAAGCTGGAGTTTTTTTTAGACGGTCTGCATAGGGTATCTGTTTGAGGCCGGTAATCCTCTTTGTGAGGTATTTCTGCGGCTTTTCCAGTTGTTGTAGATGTCTTGTGAGGTACATACCAAAAGGGGCACTTTACTCTATAATGGGTCTAATGAGTGATGAGTAGAGGGGAACAATGACCTCTTTTTTTCTGGATGAGAAACCTTTTGTGATGAGGTGTGCCATGTACCTGACTAAACACATGCAACACCTGGAAAGGCCACAAAAGTAGCTCATGAAGAGGATCCTAGGCCTTATACACATGTCCTACATGGACACACTCAAAAAACTCCAGCTATTCTCTGTCTCATATTGTCTGCTAAGAGTCGATCTCTGCTTGACTTACAAAGCCATGTCTGACCCAGCTGTGTTAGAAATGTTACATCTAAAGAAATCCCAATCCCTCCACACCAAATGCTCCAAAGACCTCAACCTCATTACCACAATCAGCAGAACATGCTGGAGGGACAAGTTCATAACCCATGGAATAGACTTCCCATACATGTCAAGCGGAGCACGTCACTGGCCGTCTTCAAGAGAAATCTTGATGAGTGGATGAGAAATAGAAAGTTTACCCTGGGGATCACTCCAGTGGCTGGAACTAACGTTGGGCAGCACAATGCCAGGACACTTCTATGGGCTAGGCTTTTAAAGGCTCCAAGGCCATTAGCGTAGTAGACACCTATGAACCTATGTGTATGTCATCTGTGATGTCTGTCAAGGAAAGGAAAGGAAAGGAAAGGAAAGGAAAGGAACCCTGATGTGTGGACCTGATCAGTGTACCTGAAAGGGCCTAGCAGATAACCCTGATGTATGGACCTGATCAGTGTACCTGAAATATAGGTCTCTTCACACATGTCAGCATATGTAGATGCCACATATGTGATACAGTGGTCTACCCACTGGGTGATATAGGTGTATATGACCACATCTGACAGTGCTGAGCGTATATCTCTGAGTGTGGATTTGTGTCAAATGCCTTAAGCTTGTCAAGTTGGAAAAGGTGATAATGTTGTTGTCATGCATGCCCTGGCTGACCTCTTTGAGGACCTCTAACAGATGTAACAGACATGAAGTAACATTAACAACTCACATAGATCTGTTGCACACAGTTGGGATATCAACAGTGTCCCATTAGAAAAGGCCCATGATGACATGTTAATCTACTTCACAGATGGGGAGATTCAGGATGTGTCTGTACATGCATACTTCGGGAGCTGTCCCCACCTCCCCCAACTCAGAAGGATGTATGTTGATGTACACCCTTCTACAGGAGCATTGTCTGTGTGAAAAGTATGTTGAAGTCCATATTCAACCGTGTGAGGAAGGTGAATGTGATGAGTCACATGATAGGTGATCTGTGATGTTGTCACAGCCCATTGATTCTGTGTGATACACCAGGATGAAGGTAAAACAGTGCATAATGGCTAGCCTGAACTTGCTTAGGGTCTGAAAACAATCTCCCACTCAGGTATCATTGAAAAAGTCTCTCAGCTGGGGATTAAACCTTACATCGCTACATAGGTAACCAATTGGTTCACTGATAAAACACATACTGTGAAAGCTGGTCAGTCAACCTGTACCAATAGAGCTGTCACCATTGGTGTATCCCAGAGATCTGTGCTTGGACCTTTACTGTTAAGAATCTATGTCTTGACAGTTCAGGCTACAGTACATGGCATTTGCTGATATTTGCATACTGGATGCAGTCATTGAGTCCACCTATGATGATATACTACAGGATGGGATAACAGAGATAAATGATTGCTGACAAAGCCACACAGTGTATCAATAAATGCAAAAAACTGTCTTTATTTTGGCTTTTGCAATGTGAGATTCCCTGATAAAAATAACATTGACAACAGTCCTGCTATACTGAAACCCAATGATGCAAGCACTGGGAACAGATGTACATAGCTATCTGAACTTCAACCACCAAGTGTCCACACTGGTATTGAAAGCCTATGTTGTGCACATCATAAGTCACACCATCTAATTCCAAGCTGAAGATTATATTACAGCACTGTTCTTGAATCTCATCAGAACATTAATAAAGTATAATGATCTCTTTTGCATGTACCTCACCAGACACATGCAGCAGCTGGAAAGATCACAGGAGTTACTCACCAAGAAAACACACTATCTACAAACTATGCCATGATGTATGTGGATAGACTGAAATCTATGACATTGTAATATGTATCATATCAGATGAGGTGACCTCTGCCTGGCCTCCAGCCCAGTCTCTGACCCTTCCCTAGTGGGAATAGTGTACATCCACAAATCAGACATAGATGATGACATTGGCAGTGTCTGGTGAGGAGAAAATGGCAATAACAGTGTCCCACATGCTGGTGTAAAAGACTCGCTGTAATGTCAGGCAAAAGCACACACCAATTGACTGTAGTGAGAACAGAACCCCTGACTAGCTAAGTATATAGACTAGAGATCTTTGTATTTATCACAAACACCACAGCACAAGCATAACTTAGAGAGTGTCAGACAACACTTTATAGCTGATGATGTCAGACAACACTTTATAGCTAATGATATCAGCAGTGTTTGGGGGGAAATGGTAAGAGCACAATCCCACATGCTGGTGTTAAAGGCTCTCTCTAATGTCAGACAAGTGAACACACACACACACACACACACACACACACACACACACACACACACACACACACACACACACACACACACACACACACACACACACACAGTTTACTACAGTGAGAACAGTACCCCTGCCTATGTAGTACACAGGTTACAAAACTCAGTACTTTAAGCAAGCACCTGACTAAACAAGCCTGACTTTTATAAGGCTGCAGGGCAACTTAGAGTGGATGACATCAACATGGCATGTTAGAGAGAAGATGTTAGGAAGCCTGCATGAAATGGATTTCTGGGCATGTGCAAGTTTCAAAATACTGTCAACTCATGGGATTGGAATGGTAATTGTAGGATACACACTTCTGCTCTTCTGGTGAGATACACACACAGTTGACAGCAATGAGAATGGACCCCTACCTATCTAAGTACACAGACTACAGAACTCAGTACTTTACACAAGCACCACAACACAAGTCTGACTTTTACATGGCTGCAGGCCAACTTATAGTGAATGATATCAGATCAGCATAGCATGTTAGAGAAAAGATGTTGGGAAGCCTGTATAGGTTCATAGCTTCATAGGAGATTACTAGTTCAATGGCCCTAGGGTGTTTACAAGCCTAGCCTTGTAAAAACATAAGTACCCTTATTCAGCATAGTTATATGGTTGTTGCTAGCAGACCAATTTTGTGAAGAGCACTGACTACCTCTGTCCATGATGGATACAGGTGCCACATCAGGGGTGAAGTTACAATCACACATAGAGTTGTGAATCTTGCACTTGAATAGGGTCACTGAGTAGCACTGGCTTTACATGCAGTGGGAGCATATTACATAGAAGTGGCAATTCCTGAGAAATCTGTCTCCCCAGCAGGTTCTGTTTATTTCATGTTCATATTAGAAGCTCGAAGGTCCTGTTCAGCTAATACGAAAAGAGCGACACGTATTGCACAAACCACAAAAACAGTGAACATTCAAAACCGGTAAATTCAAAATGTCAATTTGTCACACTTGGCCCGTCTGCGGTATAGCTGTGTAAGGTAAGTGTGCAATAGTTATGGACCTTAGGGTTAAGGTGTGAGTTAAGGTAAATGCATAGATAGGTAATGTATGTGAGGTTTAATGTATGGTTAGAAGTAAGGTTTTGTTAAGTGTATGTGTGTGGAACATTTATTTTGTTTGTATATATCTCTATAGAGTAAGTGTGTGATAGTTACGGACCTTAGTGTTAGGGTGCGGGTTAAGGTAAGTGCATAGATATAGTGTATGTAAGTGGTTTATTTATTTTGTTTGGGTAGGTAGTATGTCACGGGCGGTGGGGTTGGCTGAGTATGACGATTCGTGGTTTTAAATTTCACGGTTTATGGCGTTTGGTGTATTTGCGGTTCGGTAAATATGTGTCGCTCTTTTCATATTCGCTGAACAGGACCTTCGAGCTTATAATATGAACCCGTTTATGTCACAGGCTAGGTTGAGATCACTGGAGCAAGTTATTCTTGTCCTATTTGATTTGCAGATCTCCAGCATTTCCTGTTGGGCAGGGTCTGAAACTGCTCTGTAGGCCAGGCATAGGTCACCTCTCAGCAGCCCGCATGATACGGAGAACAGTGACAGGTCTTTCAGTCTTTCTATGTATGTCATGTTTTGGAGGGCTTGGATTCTCCCAATTACAAACCTCTGTGTTTTCTCCATTTGCTGCAGGGGTCTGATGAAGTACAGACAGAAGGGAGCATTGTACTCAGTCTGATAAGGGTTGAATACAGTGGAGCTATGACCTCCCTGGTCTTGGATGTGATGCCCTTAATTATGAGGTGTTTCATGAAGAATGTGTGTCTCACCACTATGGCCACATAGTGATTGCGATTATTATCAACGTGTTCTGAAGTCTCACAAACTGTTTTTGAGCTTACAGGGGTGCTACGCATATCATAATTAGTAGGGGTACTTCATTGCCAAAGGGAACAATGAGGGATTGTTTGCTTTAAAGCTCAGTCCGTGAGTTTGGCACCAATCATTTGTCTCTGTCAGCCCTTTCTGTAATATGTTAGCATAACTGGGGGGCTCAATATGAGTGCGCCCAGTTGACAGTCATCTGCAGACTTGGTAAGCTACAGGCCATCTACCTTTGCCTGGATTTCAGAGAATTTGTTTCTAAACAGTTGAAGGCCCAGCAAAGATCCTTGTGGTATTCCACTTGTAAGTGGTCTAGTGGTGGAGGTGGCTGTGCACTGGCCAACTTTGACATTGTGTGTTCTGTCGGTGAGCCAGTTGGATATCCATCTAGGAATGTATGGGTTCATCCCCAGATGGAAGAGTTTCTTAATGATACCTGAATGGGTGATAGTGTCAAAGGGCCCGGATAAAGCAACATAAGTGGTATGTTCTGTTATCCCTCATCCAAGTGTTTGGGGTCATTATCAAAGAAGTCCACTTGGTTTAATAAGCAAGCTCTACCCTTGACAGAACCAAACTAGGTCAGGTCAAGTGTGTGGAAGGTCATCTATGTTCCTATGGATAATGTCCATGATGATTCCTTCCATAGCCCTGCAGATAAGGCTGTTAAGCCTTATAGGTCAGTAGTTGTAGTTGTGCATGTTACTAGATTGATGTACATTGCATAACACACAACATATTAATTTATGTAGTGTAGTTGATATATGTGTGAAAAAAGTAATGAAATACAAGGGTTGCAGTGCTTGGGAGGAGGCAACACATGGCTGTATTTCAAATATATGAAGTATTGTTAGATAGGGCCTTCAATTTGTTATGTTTCCACATGTAATTTCATGTCATAAACAGGAAATGGACAGTAAACAGCAGTAATACATATTAATATTTTGTTTTCCATAGTGCAGCGAGCAGTGGGTCTGCTCGGTGGTTGGCAAAGTGCTTGCGCATGCTAGATACACATTTCCATTCATTTTTCTATTTGTATGTAGTTAAGCAGTGTGAAAATTTGAGCCGCATTGCTAAACTCTGAGAGTTAGTACTGAGTCTATGAAAAACACCTGCTGCTTAACTGACACTGTAGCAGCAGGTGTTAATACATTGACACATTCCTTTTTAAGCCCAGATGATACCAGGTTCGAATCCACATGAGCATTTAGTGATGTGGTACACAGGGATGACATGGACACATTTTGACAAACAACACATAAAAATAAATAAAATAAAATAAAATAAAAAAAAAAATGAAATCAAATAAAAATCAAATAAAATAATAATTACTTACAAAAATAAAATAAAATAAAATAAATAAAAAAAAATAAAATAAAATAAAATCAAATAAAATAATAATTACTTACAAAAATAAAATAAAATAAAAAAGAAAATGAAAAAAGAGGGATAAGAGTTGGGGTGAAAGAAAAAAAAGAGATAAGATTATTACCATCATATGTGACATGCAATGCATTAATACAATTAACTCCATTATCTTAAGTTTTCATTTCAGTACAGATACACACTATACTACAGATTGCTGCAAGTAATCTTGGAAATGTGCATATATTGCATATATGCATGTTCCAGTTGTACACGTTACAGTTTACAGAACGGCATTTGTGCCACTGGTATAGAGGGTTTAGTTTAATTTAATGTAAATATTATTGAAGAAATAACAGTATGATATAGTTCTGAATTGTACGAAAAAGAAAAAGTGCAAAAAGCAAAATGCAACAAAGGTGAACCACAGTCCTGCAGGCAAAAAAAACAAGTCCCAAACCAAAAATTGTCCAATACACTGTTTAAGTCTCGTCTCCTGAAGAATTTTTTGTGGTTCACCTTTGTTGCGTAGTTCTGAATTGTGGTAGATGAACCCACAACTTCTGACTAAAGTGTAATATTGGACTCTTACAGTTGGTTTGTGGTACAGACTAATGCATGCACACTTGCGTTTAAAGTTGAGATATACAAGCTCGATGTGATTCAACTCTATAAAATACCAAAAAAGCTATCTTTAACCTTTAATGCTACAATAACATTTCTCTTTTGCTGCATACATACTACTTGCTCCCCTCAGTCTCTCCAATCTAGTCCTGTGGGTCCGGACATTGCACTCATGACCACTGGCAGCTGGGGAAAAACAGAACAGGTCAGAAGACCATTATGCATACCAGTCTTGCCTATATTCAGCTTTCTAAGTCTTACAAATACTCTCTTTAGTTAATACTTACACAGCTGTGGGATGTTCACAATTCTAAATTCCTCCAACTAACAGTTTAGAGTATCCCTCTTCCTCCTCTCTAGGTCACTAAAATGATGCCCACATTGCTCTCCAGTGTGTGGGATACCAGTGGCACTGGATACAGCCTGGGCTAAACTATTCCAAGCCTTAGGCTTGTACTGGGAGCCAGAATAGTCCCCTTGCCAAGGCTTTGGCTGTGGTGCTTTACCAGGAGTCCAATAAATATTCTGGACTCCTGGAAACCCCACCTCTGTATCCTAAACCTGGCACCTTCCCCACTACTGCCAGACATGTCTACCAGCAGACATCGAGTAATGGAGATTGATGTTTTCCCATCAATTCCACTTTTCATGTTTACTGGAGTGTGCACACCTGAGTGTTTGCATGATGGTAAGCAGAGAGCAGCAATGCCAAGCAGTGACGAATACAATAATGGCAACTGGAATTTAATCTGACACAGTAGTAGTGTCTCATCCCTCATACATATAATTCATATCATCTCCACTATCTAAAGTGTTATAAGTAAGAGTGAATATAATGGAAAGTGGAACAACAGTAAAAGTGTATGGAATATCCTGTATTAGAACCCATGACCATGTGTATGGCAGTCCTACACTTACATCTGTTGTTACATGAAGGTTCAAATGACAGCTGTCTTTGTTTCAGTTCATTGTTATAAACTGCAGTGTCACAACAGTAAAAAAAGTACTAGAACCCAGGACCATTTGTACTCCAGCCCTACACTTACACCTGCTGCCACGGGACTAGTTACTTGACTTTCCCTAATTTACTTTTCATTGGTATGGTCTCTCTGTTGACTGCCTCAAAATGCCACTTAGTGGACTTGCCTGGTGCCAATAGAATGAATAAAATGTATCCAGTGTCTGTTTTGGGCTGTCTGTTGCCTGGGTGGTTCAGTCGTCCAGTTTGCAGAAACAAGATAAGCAAAGTCAAACCCGCCATTCATTTCTTCCATTTCCTGTGTTTGCAAAAAGCTGCTAATTGTGCAAACACTGCCCCGCCCCAAAATAAATAAATAAATAAATAAACAAATAAATAAATAAATAAATAAATAAACAAGACAGAAAAGGGAAAAAAAAGACAAAAAGGGACAAGTAGAAATGGGGAAAATCAATTTATGACATATAGATGAGAAAATGATGGTTCACATGAGATATGTCTACAGAGATCTGGATTTGAGTTCTCACTCCAATGAGCCTTCAGAACACAGGATGGGTGCCTTATCTCTCTTTGCCACAGACACACACAGCTTTGCAGCAAATAACTGAAATCATTCTGCATACAACAGATGTAGCATGATCTACAGTAATATAAAAACCATACAAACGTTATTTGTACATTTATTATATTTGGATGTAGTGAACTTAGTGGTCACACAACCAGTTATGATTATTGCTTGGAAATATACATCTCTGTGTTACCTCTCTGTATTTGTTGGTCATTCTTCAGTTATCTGACCAGAAATCTGTGATATGCAGTGTGTAAGCCATTCTACATCACTGGCCTTATTAGGATACCATTTGCAGTTGCCAACAAATGAAGGGCAGGTTGGATGTTACTGAACACAACCTGTGAATTGTGTGTTGCTTACTTACAATTCCAACCTTACATCTAACACTTTGTAGAGCTAACCTGACACACCCACTGTATTATAAGGCAGCCTGCAGTGCTGTTGTGTTTTTCTTCTCCCATCCAGTAATCATTCACAGTTGCAGTCCATTAAAAACAAACTGCAAACACTGAGAGAGTGCCTTCACTATGTTTCCATCTCCTACACAGATTCAAGTACTTGGGATTCAGCAATTCTAAGCAGTTCACAGCTCATTTGCATCTTCACTGTGCTGACAGCCCTGAATCTATACCATATAAAAAGGCAACCATGTAGCTAGGCAAACTGATGGTGAGGACACTTATTTATGAGGAGAAGACTGAACATACACTATTTCTTCAGGATATATTGGCCCAGAGGATTACTGAAGATCAAAAGGTATGCTTACATTTTGTCAACTACATACTGCATACGTTGGAATGTAATTAATAACAATCTGAAGAAAAAGGCTTTTATATGTATCCATTAATTAGAAATCTACTGATGCCAAGGGCATGAAATGTTTCAGGGACAGTTTCTTTAATAGCACTTTTAGCATTTCAAAGATGATTTGTTGACAAATTGTGTCATTTGCCTGTTTTTTGGAGGGGAGCAAAGCTGAGTTACTGTTATGGCACAAGCAAGGATAGGTTGCTGTTGTTACTCTCCTTGTTTTGAATCCAGCCTGTTGTTTGTATTTTATATCTCTGGACTGTTTTATGTTTCTCCAGTGGGCAATACTGCGAAGGCTACCTTTTCTGTTTTATCTGGGAGCATTTGTTTTATAGTTATGTGATACTTATGTGTATCACCCTTCTGTTGTCTTTTAGGACACCTAGGAGCATGCTACCCAGGTGTGTCAGTCCTTGTAGACCACTCTTCACTGATGGCTGAAAATCAGGTGATAGTGGATGCCTTTAGGTAACATGGTGCCTTCCTGTTTGAAAGAGGTTGGGGAGATATGGCACACAGAATGCAAATTTGGAATGAGATTGTGGATGATGTGAATGCTGTGGGTGACCACAGCAGGACATGTGAGCAGACACGCCATAGGGCCACTGACATGATTACATCTGTATGGAAGAGAGCAGCTGCAATGGGCTGTGATCAGAATGTTACTGGGGGAGGGTCTGCTATGGAGCCACCACTAACACTGAATGACGAGTTCCTGGCCACTGTCAGGGATCCAGGCAGCTCCCAGAAGAGCGCAGAACAGCATATACTGGACATTGGTGCAACAGTGTCAGGGACTGCCATCATGTCCTAGGAAGAGCTTCCAGGCAGGCTTTATCTGAACAATTGAATACTGTTGTATAGAAAAAACAATTGAAATCAATATGTTACTTCTGTTTCACAAGAATTATTTTGAGGGGGATTGAAGACTGCTGCAGTTAGCAACATATTCTGATTAATTAATTAGGTTGGAGTTGTCAGACAAATTCTTGTTGAAAGGGTCGTTAATGGACATATAAAGGGGTAAATGTATTACCCCCTGTGTCACTGTTAATTGTGATGATGTTCCACTAATCTTTTGCTTAGCTTCTTCCAGAATCTCATCTGCAGATGGCAAGTCAACTATTTTATGTCAGTACTGCTGAGCAATTTAAAGAAATATTTTAGTGTGTGATTTTGATGTAAGGCCTGTTGTGTGTATTGCTGTACTGCCTGTAATAGTAGCACCACTGTCAGTTTGTTAGCATGTATTGGAATATAATAATGTAGGTATTAATTTTTTCCTGTGTTTGTTGCTTTTCATCACAGGTGATCATGACAGTGGAAGTGTGCGAGCTCTGCCACCTGATCTCAGTGTATCAACAGACTCTGATGATGGTGGTGGCCAAACAGAGGCACAACTTGGGGGTACAGAGGTTGAATCTGACACGGAGGTTGACATACAGACATCTCCTGCAGTTCCACTGGACACAGTCAGTAGGCCTACGCCTAATCATTCTAGTGAGCCCACAGATATTGGATGGGAGAAGGCCGAGACAATCAATCGGGGAAGTGTGGTTACTCCAGCTTCAGTGCCTGTTGACTCTGGCCATAACCAAAGCATGGGTGAGGTGCCACACAGGAGGGTTGTTAGAGTTACTCAGAGGAGGCGGAGGCCTGTTATCCCTTCTCCACCTGATCCAAGTGTCTCTTTCCGTGCCACTCAACATATGTTTAGGGCCATCATGGAGGCACAAGCATGTTTACATAGGTGCTACAGACAAATGCTGAGGGTTGTAAATGTGGCACAGGCTGACATGCTTGACTGCCTCCACTGTGTTGCAATTTAATGGATTGGATGAATGACACACTGGACTATGGGGTGTCTGTGATGGAACAATGGGTGTCTGTCATGAAGCGAGTATTGTCTGTAATGGAACATCTGCTGGGAGGGAAACAACTTCCTAGTGGGCGTAGGTCAGTCACATCATCTGCTGTTAGCCAATGTGGTCATGCCCAATCATGCTCCTATAGTGGCAGCACTTCTACTGCTGTATCAGTGGGTGAGCTTTCCAAGCTCAGACATGGCAAACCATGGGGTCATGGTCCTGGGTGTCATAGTGAAGGGAGTTCTTCCAGCAGACATCAGTCACATTCAGGTAGTAGCAGTGCATCTGATCATGGGAGTGGATATGCCAGTGCAACTCTGCCATGCATGGCTCACACCTGCCCAACATACTAAGATGTGCAGCCTGCACAAAGCTTGCTGTGTTTATGCACACTCACACACCAGTTTTACCTGGGGACCCCTACAGACACACACACAACAGTTACATGGTTCAGCCGTGCAGCTTAAAACTCATTTTGTCTCACTGGCCATTTTTTTGTTTATCTAAATGTCTCTCTGCTTCTTTTTCTTACTCACACACACTCACTGACCTTTTGTGTCAGCCTATGCCCCCACCCCCCTCACAGCACCTTGTGCAAGTGATGATAATGGTCCCATATCTTTGTTTTCTATCTTTTGGATTCAGGGATACATAAGCTTTATGTCTGATGTTCAGGATGCATAGCTGACTTAGTGCTTAGTATATCTGCGTTTGTGATTTTGAACTGGTAAATGTACCTTTGACTTATATCGGCCTTGGAAAGTTAGACAGTTGATAGCTCAAAATTTACCAACTTTATTGTGAATGATCTTGTGATGGTTGTGAAGTCAGAAACAGCAATGTCTTTCTAAATTCTGTCTTTAATGATTTTCCAGTATGGAGCTAAACTGAGGGTGTGCAGTGATCATCAGTACCTTTGAGAGGTATGACTGTGTGAATCTTTGATGCCTAAGGCCTACTACTTAATAATGGATACATATAAGTCAAATAATTTTCTGCTGCCACATTAAGGTAATTTCTGTACAAATCTCCCACTTGCTCACAGTACCAAGTAATAAAATACAAGGATTTGCCAGTCTGTTATACAATACACTTCAGGTTTAAGACTTACCTTGTAAATGCAGCAGTTGCCACAGTTTTAGTTCAAGGCTGACTCTTTCTGATGCAAGCAGTACACAGCCAATATGTGGGCAGGTAAAGGTTGTGAGAGTTGCCTGGCATCAATGTTACTATATGTATGTGCATAGGAGGAAGGTTTTAGGCCCCTAGGTGGTGAATGACTGTGCTATGTATTGTCTCTTATCCAATGTGAGGGCATATTGAGAACGCCTATGTCTGTCTACACCCACAGCAGCCAGTGGTTCCCCCTCTGACTGCTCCTCTGTCTGTGGCTCTGGTGATCTTGGCATTGGTGGTGAGATGTGTGCTCCTTCCCCTTGCTGATCCTGTTGAAGCTGTTTTCTCAAGATGATGTTGTGTAGCATGGCACATACTATGAATAGTTCAGTATATGTCCATGGATTGTACTGCAGGGCCCCCCAGATGTTTTTATGCACCAGAACCATGACTTCGGCAGTCCAAATGCATGCTCTATGATATTTCTGGCTTGAGAGTGTGCCTCATTATGACATTCTTCTGTGGGTGTGTGTGCATTTATAATGGGTGCCATCAGCCATGGTTCCAGTGCATAACGTGCATCCTCCAGTAAATGACCTTGTGGGATATCCTCCATAGCAAACATCTGGTACATTTGCGAGGTGTGCCAGATATGTGAGTCTTGGTAACTGCCAGGGTTGCCAGCACACACGTTCAGGATGTAGAATATGAATGGTCAAAGCATGTGTTCAAGGAGATTGAGTATGTTAAAACTGGTATGCATTGAGATGAACTTTGTACTACGAACATTGAAGTAAACTGTGAATAGTGGAAAAGTACTGAAAAACAACAGCCTGTTTGAAGGCAGGAAATGTGCCTTATATGGAAGTACATCCGATTTTCTTTCTCTGCCTAGAGATGTAGTAATGTGAACTGCTTTAAGCCTACGGGCAAACCACTGATTGGTTAATTGTCTTTTGTACTATTTTAATTGGTCTAGTTTATATTTTTGTACTGTCAGCAATATCACCAGCATATAAGCTTATGCATTCCTTTGTTCGGGGAGTCTCCCTGGTACTTTCTAGTAGGCTCCCACATGTGTGTAATAAATGCCACTGAAAGAGAGGCAGAAGTGTCTTGTCTTCTTTTAAGGTAAAATGTTAAATGCAACAATTGGTGCAGTGACTCGGATCTGAATTGATAATGGCTGTGGTAGTTGGAGATTGAACAAAGGACTGCTAGTAAAAGGGCGCATGGCAGAATTTTCTGTTCTGGCAGTGTTTCTTTCATTTCCTGTACTTGCCTGCTTTAAAAAAAATTGGTATTGATAATCTTATAGAAATGTAATAATTCCTCTCATTCAGTTGTTTTGAAGTAAGTGGCATGTATTTTTTTCTCTCTCTGCTATTGATTGTGCAGTATGAGAGTGGGTTAAAATGAAACACTGGCTACATAAGAGTGAAAGGAGATACGAGAGTGGGGAAAACGATGTTTACAAAACGTCACAGCTACATCTGTAAAATACAGAATAGCTTATTGTGTGAAAATGGGAGTGAGTGTGGGAACCATAAAAGAGTCAGTAAGAGGTACACCAGCTGATTATATGTATTTTCGTGTGTCCCGGGACAGTTGTATGTTTATAAGTCAGTGGGTCGCCCTCACTGAGGGCGATGGTAAACTCGCCTTTCCAGAAAATGGTAGTTTCAATAAAAATATTTTGCTTAATCTCTGAGAAATTAAGGAGAAAAGGGAGAAGAATACCAGGGTTGTGCTGGGCCGCATTTAATGATTGGATGACAGAGGCGAAAGAAAGAGAAAAGGATTCGGTTATTAGTAGTTTAAAGGATAATCAGCAGAAAATAAAAGGGCAACTGAGGGAATTACAACAAACTGCTAGTAACTTAGATATAGTAAACGGTAAATGCTTGAAGGACCCACCCTTTAAGGGGCTTTATCCTGTGAAGGAATTAGCTAAATTACAGATAATTGAATCATCGAAAGACGATAATGCTTCGCTCCCCCCACCACCAACTGCACCCCCACAGTATTAGCCCCCCCCTCGCTCAACAAGGAGCGGAAGCACAGCAGCCAGATTCCACCACTAGAGAAAGAGAAAAAACTGCGGACAGTCACTCTAGTGAATCTGATCCAGACACAAGTGATAGAAAAAAGGGGACCAAAAACATGTAGCAAGACTCATAAAGAAGCAAAAACTGTAATGTATTTTAAAGCTAAACCCTATTACAAAGGTAAAGGGAAGCAACATTTGCACCGACGAAGGCATTTTGGCCAGTTCCCCGCTATAATTGACAGTGGGGATGGGTATTTTGGGCCAGATAAATTTAATCCTGATTTAGGATCGGAGTCATCAGATGATGATAGACTGTTACCTTTAAGGCAGGTACCTAACCCAGCCCATGCTAGAAGTGCACAAGAACCACCGGCCATTGTAGTACCTAGGGCATGGTCAGCAGTTGATTTTCAAGCCATTACCAAATTGTTACTGCCTATTCGTACTAATTCAACTAAGTTCCAGCGTGTGCGGGCGGGACATATTTGTTTACAAAATCCTACGAAGTTAGGGCAGTTCTTCAATACGCCATACCAGCTGATCTGATGAAACAGATTTGGGACCATGCCAATGTCCCTACTCCAATTCCAAAACACGATGCACACAGAGATAATGGCTTTGAAGCGGTCAGACAGTGTATAGTAGATGCTGTCACAGTAATAGTTCCACCCACACCCAACTGGTCCAAAATCAAGTCAGTTCTTCAAAAAGAAGATGAACCTGTGGACAAGTATTTAAATTGTCTCTCTGAAGCCTTTGCGGTTTATTCTGGGTACCCCAAATCCACCGAAAGGCAGGCACAGAGCAGATTGTCTGCTGCTTTCATAGATTGGTTACGCCCACAAGTACGGGATAAGCTAAAGGAAGTATGTTTAAACTGGCCTAGTCTTGGATTGCATGAATTAGTTACACAAGTGCAATACCTCTCTGACCACTTAGCACAGGAAAAAAAGGATTTACAAGAGAAATTGGTTAAAGCACAGATTCAGATGTGCACTGCCTTTGGGCAGCATGGACAGGGAGGACGAGGACAGGGAAGAGGGAGAGGTGGATGCCAAGGGGCTGGAAACCAAAATAGACAAAACTGGCAGGAAAATCGATCAGCCACACCCCAAAGTTATAATAATCAGATGGAGTGTTTCAACTGTGGCCAAGTAGGCCATTGGAGAAATGAATGTCCGTATCTGGCTGAGCAACCTGCCCCACCCACTGATACGTCACCTCAGTGGAATTCTAACTGGACTCCATCCAATCGGCAGTCATCACAATGAAGGTTCCCTGAATGAAGACAACAGCAGTTGTGCCCTTTCATACCTGTGGATCAAGATGGACCACATGTTATGTTACTTATCAAAAATAAACCATACCCCTTCTTGATTGATACTGGAGCATCCAAATCTATGTTAGCTGGCAAAGCAGCAATAAATGCCCCCCTCTTCAATAATGTAACTAGAGGGAAAGGTGTCTCTGGCATTCCCATTGAGTATTCTGAAACCATCCCAGTCTCAGTAACTTTGGGACCTCTACAAGACAATCATGCATTTTTAGTAGGACCCTCAGCACCTTTAAATTTATTGGGAAGAGATTTGCTCTGTAAGATGGGAGCAACTATCTTCTGCACCACTGAAGGAGTATATTTACAAGTACCTTCAGATAAACAAGATAGTATTTTGGCTACTTTAGATGAAAATGTCACTCTGCAAACAATGTGTATGCAGTCTGACCTTGATAAGAATAAGCATTTAACCTCATTACCCTCTCATCTATGGACCACTCATGATAATGAAGTTGGGTTTCTAATTTCAGCCACTCCTCTTAAAATAACCTTAAAACCCAGAGCAAAGTTACCTTGGGTACCACAGTACCCTTTGACGGTAGAGGCCACATCTGGTATTGCCCCCGTCATTTCTGCCCTGGTACAACAAGGAATTATAGTACCTACAACAAGTCCATGTAATACTCCAATTCTACCAGTAAAGAAACCTGGTAAACAAGCTTACAGATTTGTGCAAGACTTGCGAGAAGTCAATAAAGCTGTCTTGCCTGTTTTTTCCATTCATACCAAACCCAGCTACAAGCTGTATCCCACCTACAGCATGTTGTTTTATGGTTATAGATATTTCATCGGCTTTCTTCTCTATCCCAGTACATGCAGATAGTCAGTATTTGTTTGCATTTACTTACAAAAGCCAACAGTATACTTGGACCCGACTACCCCAAGGGTATGTAGAATCTCCAACTCTATTCTCCAGAGAGATGCACAGACAACTGCAAGATTTACAATTACCACCACGTTTAGTATTGGTTCAGTATGTAGATGATATTCTTATCGCTTCACAAGATACCCAGTCTTGTATAGCGGACTCACTTCTAGTTCTAAGGTTTTTAGCTGAGCGAGGTTTTAAGGTGAATAAATCTAAATTGCAGTTTGCTCAAGAAAAAGTAAAATACCTGGGACATATCATTTCTATGGGTTCACATCACATACTTCCAAGTAGAATTACCTCCATTCAGACTGCCTCCGCCCTGTAACTCAGAGACAACTCAGGGGATTCCTCAGCCTAGCAGGTTATTGTAGACAATGGGTGCCCAATTTTTCAGAAATTTTGGCCCCTCTTTTACAGCTTCTAAAATAGGAGGTCATAGATCCTCTACCTTGGTCCCCTGAACATGAAAACACCTTTCAGGCTATTAAAACAGCATTGATAAACCCACCTGCCCTGGTACTCTCAGATTATTCTAAACCCTTTGTTTTCTTCTGTTGTAAAAGAAATAAAACTACCCTGGGCCTGCTGGTGCAAGTGCGCACAGGAGGCTATTGACCTATAGCATATTACAGTACTCAGTTAGACCCTGTTGCTTCTGGCTACCCACCCTGTTTACGAGCAGTGGCAGCCGCTGCTGTTTTGATTGAAGTGGTAGCACCGTTGACATTAGGACATGACACTATATTAGCAGTACCTCATGCGGTACAAGCATTACTTTTAAAAACAAACACTCAATATCTTCCTAATGCTCGCCTCACTAAATATGAGTTAAGTTTATTAAGTAATCCTGCTGTTCAAATTACACGTTGCCCACCACTAAACCCTACTTCATTAATTCCAACTAGTGACGAAGGAGAACCACATGAACCACATGACTGTGTGCTTGTAGTTAATACTGTTCTTTCTCCTAGACTAGATTTGCAAGATGTTCCTTTGCTTAATCCTGATCTAGTTCTTTTTGTAGATGGATCTTGTTTACAAAATAATTTTGGCAAACTCCAGGCTGCATAGTCAGTCTGCTCACCATCTGAGATTTTACAAACTAGACAATTACCACCTGACAATTCCACACAAGCCACGGGATTAGTGGCACTTTCGCATGCATGTAAAATGGCCAAAGACAGATCTGTTACTATTTATACTGATTCACGTTATGCCCATGGTGTTGTTCATGATTTTGGTACCCTATGGAAGGAAAGGGGCTTTTGACATCCTCTGGGGCACCAATTAAAAATTACCTGTATATTGGTAATCTGTAATCTCTTACAGGATTTATTATTACCACCCTCACAAACTCCCCTTGAGTACCTTGTTCCCCATTGGCCCTTTTTTCAGTTATAAAGGAATTCCCAATACTATTCTAGCATGTCCAAAGGTCAGTTGTCAATCTCCCCTCCGGTCCAGCTGGTGAATCTGGGAATCTTGAGGCAATGTTACAACTGCCTCATGTACAAAGACAACCCAACAAATTTCAACACATTTGAGAGATGCAACCATATAGCCAAACTGGAGGCTAAACTCAGTACTGGCGTAACCAGTCAGGAGGAGAAGGAAACCACACTCATTACAATTCCAGTCTCACATAGACCTGCCACGACAGCAAACCAAACACATAAACACACAAAAACATACTTGGAGGCTCTAAATAAAAATCTGCCTAAGCAGCAGAGACCTCCAAAGCAGACACCCAAGCAACCGCTACCCCAAAACAAAACATGTGCAACACATAGCGCACAAAGCCAGTGTGCCGAACAGTCACAGCCCTTAAGGCTAAACAACACACCTGATACACTTGTAATAGGTGACTCTATCGTCAGGCACACTGACGTTCCACTCACTAGACTGAACAAGGAGAAGGTCACGGTGAGCTGCCTGTCCGGCGCTAGGATCCACCACATAACACAAGCACTCAGGTCATTCCAAGGCAAGTACAAATATGACTCAGTCATTGTCCATGCTGGTGTGAATGACTTGAGACGTTCCTCCCTGGACTACATGAAAAGAGACATAGAGGAGCTCTCTGAGCATGTAGCCCAGGCCGGTATGACCCTGACCTTGAGTAGCATCTTACCCTCACCAAGAATGATGCCACACTATGAAGACAAGATGATCAGTTTCAACAACTGGCTTAAGTATTGGTGTCATTCAAAGGGGATCCAATGCCTGTCAGCCTGGGATGACATGCTCGACAAGCCACGATGCTTCGCTAGGGACGGCTTGCACCTGTCACCCCTGGGCTTTCGGATATTGGCAAAGGCTCTTGCTACCCCCATAGTGCCTTTTTTAGGCAAGGCTCAAAAGACAAACCCACCTCCATAGGTATCACAAGGGATAAGAAACTAAGAGTAATGCTACTCAACGCCAGAAGTCTAAACCTCAAGATGCACATAATCGAAACTCTCCTTAGCATGGAGAACATCGATATCTGTACAGTAGCAGAAACCTGGCTCAAGGCTCCCGAGAGCACCCCAGCACTACCAGGTTATACCTCATACCATGCTTTTCAGACCCAAAACTTGGACCGAACCACAAAAGGAGGGGGAGTATCAATATTCGTCAAAGATACCCACACCTCCAGGTTGGTGGCACAGCACGAAGCATCAGAGACTATCCATGTGCAACTAACAGTGGGTAAAACTGCCTTCCAGTTTATAGCCTACTACAGACCACCCTTCCAAACCCAGGAACCCCACTCGGCCTTCCTGAGAACACTGGAAAATATGAAGGTCTCTCCAAACACATTATATTGGGCAACTTCAACTACCCAAACATAGACTGGGGGCATTACTCTAGCTCCAACACCCTAGCCCAAAGGTTCCTAGAATTTATGAACTCAAATGCTATGGAACAATTTGTTACCACTCCCACAAGAGGGGAAAACATACTGGACCTGATCATCACCAACATGGGGACTCTATGCTCCAGACCAGAAGTGTATCCCTCACTGGTAAGATCAGACCATAAACTAATCTCTCTGGATATTCACATCCCGACCCCACCCCCTGCCCAGAAAACCACAGTGAAAAACTTCTCTAAAGCAAATTTTGCACTCCTCAAAACTGAGGTGGAATCCTTCAAAGCCCCCGGGCCTGTGGAAAATACAGCCCAGACCGCAGAATCCTTTATAAACGCATTCTATGAACACCTTCAGGAATGCATGGATCATGCAGTCCCAAATAAAACCAAGACCCAATCCTCCAAAGGCAGACGTCCTGTCTGGTGGACCCCAGCCATAAACAAACTATACAATACAAAGAGGAAGCTACTACATGATAGAGCAAAATCCAAAATGGGAAGGCATCTCTAATCAGTATTAGCAAAAAACTACGGGCACTCATAAAATCGTCTAAGGCCAGCTTCGAGAGAAAAATTGCACAGGACACTAAGGATAATCACAAGGCTTTCTTTAGTTATGTTAGGAACCTGGGTGGGAATTCCCAGATATGCTCAGAATTACTCCAAAATGACAAAAAATACACCAAACTCACAGACATTGCCAACATCCTAGCTGACAGGTTCAGCGCAAACTTCTCCCCCCCCCTCCCCACCAAAAGGGCAAATATCTATCCCAGCAGAGTGCTGCCCCCCTGACATCTCAGATGCTCAGGTAAGAGCGGCCCTCTCCAAAGCAAAAAACACAGCATCAATGGGACCTGACGGTGTCCCGGGCTGCATCCTACATGAACTCCAAGAAGAGCTAAACCCAAACATAAAACTACTTTTCAATCTCAGCCTTACTACAGGATATGTACCCAAAGAGTGTCGTACAGCAACAGTGGTCCCTCTCCACAAAGGTGGTGCCTCAACGGATCCTAGAAACTATCACCCCATAAGCCTGACTAGCTTGGTCTGCAAAGCTATGGAAAGGATCATCATGGACCTCATAAATAAAGATATTGGGGACCTACAGACACTGGATTCCACCCAGTTCAGCTTTGTTAAGGGCAGATCCTGCCTCTTAAATGTGGTCGATTTCTTTGAAACAGTCACCAAGGCCATTGACGAGGGGAAGGTGGTCCACACAGCCTACCTGGACCTCGCAAAAGCCTTCGATACAATACCCCACTCAGGCATTATAGATAAGCTCACCAGCTTAAGTATAAACCCCTATGTCACTAGATGGGTTGCAAACTGGCTCAAGGACAGAACCCACATGGTTAGAATTGCTGGAGTCATGTCAGACTCCAAACCAGTTACAAGTGGCGTCCCACAAGGCTCAGTCCTGGGGCCTCTCTTGTTCGGTATATATTTCTCGGAGTTACAGGCCAACACGGAAGGACTGTGGCTGACCAAGTTCGCAGATGACTGCAAACTGGGCGCCATAATCGACTCTCCAGCTGACACAAGCATCCTCCAAAAGGGCCTCATAGAAACAGACAACTGGTGCCAGAGCCATGGCCTCAAGCTAAACACCAAAAAGTGTATTGTCATCCCCTTTGGCAAAAACAAAGTGCCCACAAATTACTACATAGGTGGTAATCCATTAAGTACAGAAGAAGTAATTAGGGACCTGTGGACTCAAGTTGATAGCAATCTCTTATTTGACAACCACGTGGCCAAAGTGGTTAGTAAAACATTTTATATAGCCCACCTAATCATGAAAGGGATTCACGTCTAGATCAGGGGAGGTCATCGTGCCTCTTTACTCATCCCTCATCAGGCCCATAATTGAGTACAATGCCCCTTTTGGGATGTACCTTACCAGACACCTGCAGCAACTGGAAAGACCCCAAAAGTACCTCACCAAGAGAATCAAAGGGCTCAAACAGATGCCATATGCTGCCCGGTTAAAGAAAATCCAGCTCTATTCAGTGGCATACCGCCTGCTCAGAGACAATCTGTGCCTGACGTATAAAGCCATGTCCATCCCAGAATTAATGGATGTGCTGCACCTCAGAAAATCCAAATCCCATCGAGCTACCCGCTCGAGAGACTTGAACCTCAGCACTGAAATAAATAGGACATGCTGGAGGGACAGATTTATAACCCAGAGGCTCCCTTCACTCTGGAATAAAATCCCAGTCCAAGTTAGGCAGAGTCCCTCATTGACTCTCTTCAAGAGGAATCTTGATGAGTGGATGGGAGATCGTAGGTTTACCCCGAGTATCACATCTGTGTCACTGTTAGACAGAGTCACAGTATACTAACCTCGAAAAAGGGCATAGCAAAATTAATTTTAAATGGGTGGCGAAAGCCAAACACACTCTGGCTAGGCTTATAAATGCCCTAGGGCAGATAGCCTAGTATGAACCTATGAACCTTCCAAAATTGCTGTTGTCAAGTGTGCAGCTCACCAGTCTAACGACTCCCTAGCTAAGGGAAATAATTTGGCTGACTGGGTTGCCAAGCAGGCTGCTCTTTCACATTCTGTTCAGGGAAAATTTCTGCAGCCTATTTTACAAACAGTTACGTTTGACACTACCTTATTGAAAGCTTTACAAAGTGAAGCATCGGAATCAGAAAGAAAAACATGGCTGGACCACAATTGTTTCCAACTCTCTGATTCAGTTTGGCAGCATTCTGATGGCAGATTGATTTACCCTATAGCTATATTAAATTCTCTCATAAAAGCATATAATTTGCCAGCTCATGTAGGGGTAAAAGCATTAATCAAACAAATCCAGAAGGTTTGGTTTGCCCCAGGACTTTCTGCTTCTGTGCAACATTTTTTTGAGCATGTGCTCCATTTGTTTACAGCATAACATTTCAAAAGGAACTCTAGCTCTCACTCAACTGGTGCCAAAACTAATGGGACCATTTTGTGCTTTACAATGGGACTTTACTGAACTTCCACCTTGTGCAAGGTTTAAATATGTTTTGACTATTATTGATATTTTTTCGGGGTGGTTGGAAGCCTACCCCTGTGCTAAAAATGATGTTATTTCAGTTGCAAAAAAAATTGTGTTATGAATTGATACCTCATTTTGGTGTTCCTTGTCAAATATATTCTGACCATGGAACGCATTTTACTGCTAAGTTAGTTGAATCATTGTGTACAATGCTAGGCATTACTTTGAAATTTCATTGTCCATATAGACCACAGGCATCAGGTATTATTGAA
Source organism: Protopterus annectens (assembly GCF_019279795.1). Lineage (NCBI taxonomy): Eukaryota > Metazoa > Chordata > Ceratodontiformes > Protopteridae > Protopterus > Protopterus annectens. Next base: position 526,795,940 of record NC_056742.1, on the reverse strand, counting down.
TGCATGAATCAAACATTAAAAACAAGACTTGCTAAAGTCACTTCAGAAACACGCTTAACTTGGGTGCAAGCCTTACCACTAACCTTACTTTCTATGTGGTCACAACCGCATCCTACTAAGGGTCTTTCTCCACATGAAATTCTCATGGGTCACCCTTTGCATATGCCCATGACACCACCAACACCTTTTTCTGATTATGATGCATTTGATAATGATATTCTTTTGTACTACAAATCTCTTGTTTCTTTCTTACAGTTTCACCACCGACAAGTAGCAGCTGCTCATCTTCCTGATCCTTTTCTAGCATCCGCTCTGCAACCAGGGGATTGGATCTACGTTAAATCCTTCTTTAGAAAAACAGTGCTCCAGCCGCCCTGGAAGGGGACCTTCCTGGTTCTTCTAACAACGTCATCAGCTGTGCGACTGCAGGGATCTACAACTTGGAACCACATTTCACACATCAAAAAAGTTGTGCCGTCTGAAGATCAACAGCCTTCCCCTTTTTCAACTCCAGATTCTCCTCCCATTGCTACTCGTACTCGCAGTAGAACTGTTCTAGTACCTGACAATGCCTAATATTTACCCTTTTGGAAAACTCCAAACGTCAGACACTACGAAGACTCAACCACCATTTCCACAAAAATATTAGACAATTATTTTGATGGTCATTCTTGTTGTACTGTTATTTTTGCTGTGGCCATTCTTATTTCCTACTCCATCGACACATCACACCAAGCGAGCTATTTGACACCCACTTTTCAATACCTATCAAGCCATCAAATATGTTTATGCTTCTACATTTAACATCTCTAACTGTTGGATCTGCACTTCCATTCCCTCCATACATGGGGGATTGCCATTGGCTGCAGCTCCAAGTATCATTGATACATGGAGTAGCTTACTCAACAACACTGCTAACATTACATCCAGTAAATCTATTGCATTACAACTTTCTCTCCGTCACAATGGCACTCTGTGTTTCTGACGGAATTACTCAAGTCAACATCATTGGACTCGTAAAATGGGACAAAGTATCTGCAACACAACAATTGAATACCAGTGCAATTATACAGAAGGAAAACGCATAGCTTTGGACTGTTGAGTTTCATTTGATGCCATTCAGCCAACATTGAAAAATGCCTCATTACTTGGTTCTCGCAATATTGTATTTACTGCCATATTCCATGGCATAACTATGGGCAGTGACCATTCTTCAAACGTTACCACCCTGGTGCAGGATTGTTATTTTATATGCGGAAGAAAGGCCTATAAATGGCTACCAGAAAACTGGTCTGGTAGCTGTTTCCTAGGTTATTTAGTCCCAGCCATCCGACATACATCTGCTTTACCTCAAGGAAAAATTCGGAATGTTTGAGAGGTTAAAAAGCCTGCCAATCTGTTAGGCCAAATTGACGCATCATGGATTTATCATCATGACTTAGCTCATGCTGGCACCAAAGGACTATCTCATATGGACATGGGTGATGACGTCATATCATGAGCTGGTATAATTCCAGCATACAGAGTAGCAAAATCAATCTGGAAACTGAGAAAACTGCTTAAATTGCTTTAAGTATTAAGAAATGCCACATTTTCTGCTTTAGAACTAGTGACTGATGAACTGACAGCTGTGAGAGCTGTAGGCCTCCAAAACCGTATGGCTCTTGATTTCACCCTAGCGGCGAAAGGCGGAGCTTGCACTTTAATCCAGGAGGAGTGCTGTACTTTTATTCCTGGCAATCAGCATGAAATTGAAAGTCATCTCAAACTCATTCAGAGAGTCTCCGAACTCTATAAGGCCAAGGAGGCCAATAACTCAACGTGGGCATGGCTAACCAACCTGTTCTCAGGTTGGGGAGGTGGACTTTTAAGGTTAATTTTATTAATCGCAGTATTAGTTCTTATTGCTTTTCTTGTTGCATTTTTAATCATACATTGATTTTGAAATTAATGTCTTTTAAGACTACTAAAAAGGTGCTATAGTTTTATATGCCTGCAGTTATTAATATGGATGATGAAATAAAAATATGTGACAATGTTGAAGGAACTAGCCACATGGTTATGTTAGACTTAAGGCAAATGTATGATAGACTAAATGGAGATGCTTACACAGCATCAAATGGGGGATTGTAGAATATGAATGGTCAAAGCATGTGTTCAAGGAGATTGAGTATGTGAAAACCTGTATGCACTGAGATGAACTTTGTACTACGAACTTTGAAGTAAACTGTGAATAGTTTAAAATTACTGAAAAACAAGAGTGTATTTAAAGGCAGGAAATGTGCCTTATATGGAAGTGTATCCGATTTTCTTTCTCTGCCTAGAGATGTAGTAATGTGAACTGCTGTAAGTCTACGGGTAAACCACTGATTGGGTAATTGTCTTTTGTACTATTTTAATTGGTCTAGTTTATATTTTTGTACTGTCAGCAATATCATCAGCATATAAGCGTATGCGTTCCTTTGTTTGGGGAGTCTCCTTGGTACTTTCCATGAGGCTCCCACACGTGTGTAATAAATACCACTGAAAGAGAGGCAGAAGTGTCTTGTCTTCATTTAAGGTAAAATGTTAAATGCAACAAGGATGATTCCCTTCGCATTACATATGACTTGGCAGTTTATACAGTGGTATCCCTTTCTGTTTATGTAGAGCCTGCCCTGTTCCCTGGGTGGTGTCTTAAGTTCTATATGTGTGCAATATATGGCACCCGGTACTTCAGGGTAGTGTGTTACACAGTAGAACTCCTGCATATTTCTGTCCCTCTCCTCAGAAGTACAGGGAAAATATATGTGGCCACTGGCATGGTGGAGCACAACATTCAGGAACTGGCAGAGGATCCTGGATGTTGATGCCTGTGGCACCCCCAGAATGTCCCCTGTTGGTCTCTGAAAGGTACCTGTAGCTAAGCTTCTAAGTGCTACACATACCTTTGTCTCCACTGGGATGGGTTCCTCTTGGTTGGCCCTGGCTCTGAGTTGAGGATGACAGAAGTTGCAGAGTTCTTGTAGTGTGTCCCTATCTACCCTGTAGTGCTCTACAATTTCCGCATCATGTAGGCTGTGAAAAGTTAAACAGGGCCTGAAACTCTTCTCCTTCTTGGCCTTGGTCTGTTATCATCAGCAGCAACCCCGTAACATTCTTTCCATGTAGATGCCTTTTCTTGGCTGTATTCCAATAGGTTTTGTTATTTGCAGGGAAAACCAGTACTGAGCCTACATGGTTGCTTTATAGCTTGTTGAATAGCTCCACTGTGTTGGTCAGTGGCTTATACTGTAATTAGCATGCCACGGTGTTTACCTTGTTTGCGTGGCTCTACACACCATGTAGAGCTACTTACTGAATCCAAAACCGTCAACTACAATCAGTGTGTCACACTGTGACATGCAAATGGTGGAAACGGACAGTGCAGGCTATATCGAATTTAGGGGACTATTTATCCTAAACCCTTAGCTGCTTCCACTAGTGTGGTATAACCTAACTCCATGTTCACACAGCATATTTGCTTCTCTCTGTTTACCTTGCACATTAGTATACTATCAGTTCTTAAAATAGTTTAGTCTCCTTTTTTGTCTCCTCTCATGCAGTTTACTCATATTTTTTTGCACTCCCACATTTTTCCATTCATTGTAAAGTTTTTTGAAATGTTACTGTGACTTCCCTTGGCTCATGGCATGGCTGAAAACAGTCTATGGATCAGTCCACCAAAATAAACTACTTTTACACTCACATAAGTTTGCATACTCCTGTGTTCTCTGTCCTTTTACATCCCACATTCTTTCTGTAGCATACTTCATCCTGTCTGGGCATTTTGAGAATAAAACACTTGGAGTCACAGAATTAGAAAATGCTGTGTCTTTACTTAACATTATATTCAGTAACAAAAAACATAAATAAGTTTGTCACTTCATTGCACAATGGGATTTCTATAATCAACCAGTTCAAGCTTTTCAAATAGACTTATAGGTAATAGAAATGAATGGACTTGTATGTTTTTCAAAACCCGGCTGCCTAAAATAAAGTTCCAGTACGACACAATCCCTTTCTCATGATGTATATCCAACAAACAGTTTTGAAAAACAGAAAGAAAGGACAGCTCTTTTCATAACCATAACTAGGTTACCTGGCATTCTGTGTAGTTCTCTAAACTGATGAGGAACAACAACAACAAAAAATATCCTCTAAGAAACAGCTTGCTACAATTATCACCATACCCTGAGTGCTTCAGCCATGACCATAAATACCATATTGGCTGCTACAACACTCAGGCACCATCTGCACCTAACAGTTGTTCCCCCAGGAGCTTGCATCCATGGTAGGTGCCCCCATCAACTCATCCTTGTTACTGCTCTGGAACTTTTCTTAAAGTTTTCGTACACTCCACTCTTCCTTTTAATGCCTCCTAGTAAGAATATTACTGAGTTTTCAGGTTTAACCTTGTTCATGCAGGTTTAAGTCTTTTGCAGGCTCCTTTTCTTAAATGCAGATAAGAGTTCCAAAAGCAGCTCCATTCTTCTTCTGTAGATGCAATTCTTGATCAGAAATAGGCTGCAGGAAAATTTGACCTAAGAGCCCAACATCCCAAATTAACAGATCCTTCTGGGCAAGCTCCTCATCTTTTTGCTAGTTCCATTTCTCAGCACGTACTTTGAGGAGGCTTCTCAGAACTAGGTTATTACTGCTTTTCCTATTTTAATCTGCCATACCCAGAGGAATGGGGTTCTTAAACTTGCATATGACTACAGCTCCATCATATCCAAGTGCTTCAGTCAGTTTTGCATTAACCTTTTCAAGCCTGAGTCTGGATAGTTCAATTTTATCTCCCAGTTGTCATGGTAATTTTGTCAGTCCAGTTCATAAAATATCTAGCCGGTATTTCCTAAAGTATCTTCCTGTAGCTGTCCGTCCACACACTGTGTCACGTTTCACATAACCTCTGCTTTCTAACTCCCGTATCTTTGTCCTCTGTTAGTAGTTTCCATTATCCCCTGCAGCTAATGATGTTATTTGAAATCAGCTTTATTTCTCTTTTTTCATCTCTCTTACCTTCCTGGTTTACTTGCATATATTTACTATTTTTCACCATCATTTTGATTATTCATTATATATACGTTGTTATTAATAGAAATATTGACAAAAATGGAAATTTCATAGTTTCTTTAGTGATTTTCAGTCTGGCTTTTTCAGAAATTCACAAAATTATTTCAGTTTGCTAATTCTTTAAGAAAAAGCTGTTTAGCATGAAATTACTGCGTTACTTACATACTTAAAGAGAAATTATGTCACAATAATGCAGCTCCATAGTCTTATAAATGGGTAAATTGTCTGACTTAACACCACAAAAGTTGAGATTCTGATCAAAGAAGGTATTTCTGGATCATAAACCACGAAGAAGGTTGGAGTTAGTCAGCCATCTGTCAGCCAGATTTGGAAGAAACTGAATACTGGTGAAGGGTTGTCGCCTAGACATTCTGGCAGATGTGGTCACAGAAGGTCCACAACTCCTTAGGATGATTCATATCTGATCAGAGAATGCAGTAAGAAAATTGAGACATCCAGTAGACAGCTGCAGAGGATGCTGGAACAACAGGATATTACAGTGAGTTCCAGAACTGTTCAACAGAGACTTCTGGATACTGGGATTTGAGCTTGCAGATCTCTGAAGAAACAGAAATTGCCCAACCAAATGAAGGCAAAAAGACTACACCGGTGAAAGAGTTTCAAAACTGGTTAGAAGAAGATGGGGAATAGGTTGTTTTCAGTAATATGAGCATAATGCAGTGTTCAGACCAGCAAGTACAATATGTCATTTGACATTCTGGAGAGCAGATGAGGGATGATTATATCATTCAGTGCATCAAACACCCCACTCAAGTGATAGTGTGAGCGTTATGAGCATCCATGGAAGAGGTTGGCTCTGCATTTTTCAGGGAAACATGAACCAGGAAAAGTACAGAACCGTATTACAGCAACATCTCCTCCATCAGCTGTGTGACTGGGCAAGCAAGAAGGGATTTACCAGGACAGGGGACTTCATCTTCATGCATCATGGTGCCCAGTATCTCAAAGATCAACAAATGACAAGTTCCCTTGAGGTCCATGGTATTGAAGTGTTACCATGGCTGGGTAACAGCCTAGATATGAGTCCAATAGAGAACATGAGGGCTATGCTGAAGTCAAAGATGAAGAAAAAGACCAAAACAAACAAGCAGCAAATGACTGAAGAACTCATTTCAGCTTGGCCACTCAATGCTTCTATGACTGAACATTGCCATGAACTTGTTCATTCTATGCCTCAATGAGTTAAATCCTTGATAATGGCTAAAGAGTCATTCAAAAAATATTAGAACATTGTATTAGAACATTTTCTCATATAACATGAATTAAATTGCTTGTCATTTCATATACTCATATTGAGTTAAATTTATGGCAAAACAACAATAGAATCAGCAAAAACATCAATCTCTATTAATGTGGCCAACTATATACATATATATATATATATATATATATATATATATATATATATATATATACATACATATGTATATATAACTATAACGATATATATATATATATATATATATATATATATATATATATATATATATATATATATATATATATATATATATAACTATATATACATATATATATATATATATATATATATATATATATATATATATATATATACATATATAAATATAAATATGTATATATGACTACATATATATATATATATATATATATATATATATATATATATATATATTTGTTTGTTTGTGTCTTTCGGCTTTTCCCGGTTAGGGGTCGCCACAGCGGAACTCTGGTCCGCTAATGATTGGCAGTTGATTTTACGCATCGCTTGCCATGCCTGACACACAACCTTCAACGGTACTTATTCATGCATGTCTCCACGCAGAAGACGCTCTAGCTGAGAATCGAACGACAGCGTCTTACTGTGAGGCTTACAACGCTAAGAAAGCACCACCGCAGATATATATATATATTATATAGTTTTATATAATATATATGTATATATAGTTTTATATAATATATATAAATATATATATATGTAGTTTTATATATATATATATATATATATATATGTAGTTTTATATATATATATATATATATATATGTATATATATAGTTTTATAAATATATAGTTTATATATATATATATAGTTATATACATATTTATATATATATATATATATATAAATATAAATATGTATCTATAACTATATATATATATGTATATATATATATATATATATATATATATATATATATATATATATATATATATATATATATATATATATATATATATATATATATATATATATATATATATATATATATATATATATATATAACTATATATATATATATATATATATATATATATATATATATATATATATATATATATATATATATATATATATATAGAGCTCTATATATATATATATATATATATATATATATATATATATATATACATATACATATATGTATTGTTATCCATTTGTTTTAGCTAGAGTAACTATCTTTTCTTTGTTTACACTTACACAGGCTTCTTCTTTCAGCTGCTCCCATTAGGGGTTGCCACAGCGGATCAACTGTTTCCATTTCTTCCTGTCCTCTGCATCTTGCTCTGTCACAACAGTCACCTGCATGCCCTCTCTCACCACATCCATAAACCGTATCTTAGGCCTTCCTCTTTTCCTGTTACCTAGCAGCTTCATCCTTAGCATCTTTTTCCCAATATACTCTGCATCCCTCCTCAGCACATGTCCAAACCAATGTAATCTTGCCTCTCTGGCTTTGTCTCCAACCCTTCCAACCCGAGCTGACCCTCTAATATACTTATTCCTAATCCTGTCCATCCTCGTCACACCCATTGCAAATCTTAACATCTTCAACTCTGCCATGTCACACTCTGACTCCTGCCTTTTTGTCAGTGCCACTGTCTCCAACTCATATAGCATAGCTGGTCTCACTACCCTCTTGTAGACCTTCCCTTTCACTCTTACTGGTACTCATCTGTCACAAATCACTCCTGACACTTTTCTCCACCCACTCCATCCTGCCTGTACTATCTTCTTCACCTCTCTTCCACACTCACTATTACTTTGAACTGTTGATCCCAAGTATTTAAACTCAACCACCTTCGCCACCTCTACTTCCTGCATCCTCACCATTCCTCTATCCTCCCTCTTATTCACACACATATATTCTGTCTTAGTCCTGCTGACCTTCATTCCTCTTCTCTCTAGACCATATCTCCACCTCTCCAGGGTCTCCACACAGGCATTAGCATGTTATTATGATGTTTTCCTGCGATTGTTGCAATACAGTGAGCAGTACTTGAGTTTTTTTTTTTATATGATTTCAGGTACTGATTGATTCATAGTTAAATATTGTTTGTTGTCTTATACCCAGGCATTGCTCTTTGTTTGTATGTTTTATATTTTTTCTCCTACTGTAAATAGGTTAATGGTTATACCCCACCCATCTGCTCTAAGCAGGTAAGTAAATAAAGGAACAACCAAATAAATAAGATTAGTTTCATTCTAAAGTTCTTCTGTTTCAACATGTCAGACGCTCATCAATAATAGTGTTAAAAGTGTTGACATACTCTGAGTGGTCAGCCATCTTGTCCCCTTTCTATGCACATTAGTTTAGTACTTAATTTTTCTAAATAACAAATCACTTTTATACTCAAAGAAATGCCTTATAATTGTAATAATTCTACAATTTATTTATACACAGGCACAGTTTTATACATATTCAATCATTTAAATTGTGTGCACAATCATCTCCCATTTGCATGCCAGAATGCCATTTCATCACACCTGCTGTGTCAGTTGTGAGTTACCTCTCTTCCTTGCATGCTTTGCAGTGCTATCTTCCAAGGTGACGGCATGTATAAGGTCATCTTATTGCCAATATGCTGGGTCAAAAATAGGTCTAACATGCACAACATATATCAAAAGTAAGATATGCCAGACTAGGAAGAGGTTTAAAGCTTTTTTTTCACAAATCCTAGACAGAAAAATGCACCCTGTTGAGTATTATACATGTAAGTACCTGTACGTATCTGTATGTGCATGTAAGTACATACACAGGATTGTAGAGGTACACTATACTATTGCACCTGTGCTGATCATTCAGCGTGAAATGATTTCTTCATTTTTCTGGGCTGCAGTGCCTGACTTGGATATTACAGTCATTTATAACAAATTATGAATACTAGAAGGACAATAACATAAACAGTATACATCTAGCAGTACTTTTGTAAACGTTTTTTCACTCCAAACTGTGAGATGATACCAGGTAGCCATAAATGCTTTATACATGGTCTTCTCTCTGGATGAATGAACTGTTTAGCCAATGTGCCTTGACTGAATAACCATATTCTTCCTCAATTAATATATTTAAAATATCTGCCATTTCCATGAAAAATAGGTTTACACTTCATAAAAGGTATTTGTTTATTTGGATGACTTATCAAGCCACAATCCAATGTACTTGTTTAAGAAAATAGCCACCCATAAACAACTTTATTAATTTATCCCAAGGCTTTGCAACCTCAGAGTTAGTGTGCCTCCAACAATAGAAATGTTGTTGATGGAAGTTTTGATTTGCCAAAAGACAAGTCAATTAAATTACCCATATCCTTGAAAATTGGTTAACTGCTGTCTTAAATTTGCAGTGATTACAGAAGTTAGCCATCTGAACAACTAGAACAACAAAAAATTACTTTCATTTTCTTCTTTCTATTCAAATTTTCCACATGACTTACTGAGTTTTCTATAGTACTTTATCACAACAGAATGTTAATACACCTTAGCTGTAAGGTGACATCACAACAGAATGTTAATACACCTTAGCTGTAAGGTGATATCACAACAGAATGTTAATACACTTTAGCTGTAAGGTGACATCACAACAGAATGTTAATACACCTTAGCTGTAAGGTGACATCACAACAGAATGTTAATACACCTTAGTTGTAAGGTGACATCATAACATAATGTTAATACACCTTAGCTGTAATGTGACATCACAACAGAATGTTAATACACCTTAGCTGTAAGATGACATCACAACAGAATGTTAATACACCTTAGCTGTAAGATGACATCACAACAGAATGTTAATACACCTTAGCTGTAAGATGATATCACAACAGAATGTTAATACACCTTAGCTGTAAGGTGACATCACAACAGAATGTTAATACACCTTAGCTGTAAGGTGACATCACAACAGAATGTTAATACACCTTAGCTGTAAGGTGACACTGCAGTACATTTACTTATTATCATAACAAAGTGCTGTGTATGTCCGACAATATGGCATACATATGAGATGGTAGAAAATGATTTGTAGTTCTCCCTCTCCGTTCCCAGTATTTGATACAAGTTTTGTAACGTTACATTGGTTTGTCACTCTACACAACACACCCTTATCATTATGTAGCTACTGATGAAAGTTTTACACAGCTGATCTGCAGTTACGTGGTGCATTGTGATATATCATTCTATCATCAGCTGACAAAGACTCTGATTTCTCTTTTGGCATCCACAAACATTACCCATTTTACTATATGGACAACTTGCTCCCAGTTTAACAGCTCAGAAACAATAAATCTAAAAGTCCTTGAGTCTGAGGTTTCATACTGACATGCTATTTTTTCCTTGTAAGTCTAGAGAACAATCTGGCCATATAAATTTATTGTTTCAACATTGCAACTAAATTTGTTGAGTGTTACCTTAAATGGACAGTAGATGGCAGTCATGTTTGCCAAACAAAATTTCTGCAGGCCAGATCATGTAGCAATAATAAAGGTGGATATTTATACATTTATCACTGTTTATCATTACTCAAACCTATTAATTATTGTAATACTGATGCAAACTTTATGATAAGATATTTTTAGGGTATCATTTGCATTGGAAAACTGTTCAGACTTAATAAACATACAACTAAAGTGTGGATAATAGAAATATTTGTTTTAAAATATGCTTTGCTTCTCTTTCTGTATTATAAACTTAATATATGTCACCATTTTCAGTGCTTGACTGAAATGCCAGCTCGCAGCATGTGTTGTCTAATTTGTTTGTCACATTAGTGATGTCAGTCTGTATCACGGCTCTGCATGGCACACCCTGACATACAGAAGCTTCTAATTCAGTAAAACGCTCCAGGTTTGCACTTTAAGCTAAGAAAAAGCAAGGTTTAAGATTAGAGAAGTGCTTTTCTTTTATGATAGTTAATTATATCTGCCATGTATCACCTCACTGCTGTGCAAGCAGCCAGATTTAGGGGCAGCCTCCAGAGGTGGTCATATAATAAGGAAGGGTCCTTTTTTAATTATTTATAGTGCAATTCTGTCTTTGAAACTGGGGGAAATGGTTATTAGGTGGGATACAGTGTTATTATTTACAGTCCAATTCTGTCTTTGAAACTGGGGGGAAATACTTATTAGGTGGGATACATTATTATTATTTACAGTGCAATTCTGTCTTTGAAACTGGGGGAAATGCTTATTGGATGGGATACATTGTTATTATTTACAGTGCAATTCTGTCTTTGAAACTGGGGGAAATGCTTATTAGGTGGGATACATTGTTATTATTTACAGTGCAATTCTGTCTTTGAAACTGGGGGAAATGCTTATTAGATGGGATAGATACATTGTTGTGTAAAGTGCATGGATAGATGGATCTTAGTGGCCATAAATCTGACTTGATTGTTTCACAGGATATGACTTTTGTACTTTATTTTAATTCAATCCTGTATTTATGTGACCATATGCTTATTTAGATTCAACTTCTGAATGATTATGGTTTATGTGGCCTCTGTTTAAAATTGCAATGAAATTAAGATATATTTTCTGTGTGACATCCACATACAAGTTAGGACATTACTTGGGTGCTATTCCTTCTTTCACAAGCCACTGTGAATACTGATACATGACTGTGCTTTTCAGCCCATTCTGCACAAGCATATGTGGTGCTAAGAGATGTCAAATGTCTGAGTTGCTATTTTCTGTGAATGCTTTTTGTTTTGTATTTGTATGTACACTAAAAGGGTTTTCTGCTATTAACTATTGCAAAGAATTCTGGACTTTTGTGACTGTGGTACAGTACAGCATCCTGTTTTATGCCATCAGTAAACCTATTGAACAAATGGATAAAGAGCCTAGGAAGGTGGTTACTAATACCCTAACAAACAGAAAAATGGCTGGGACATTGAATAAAGCAATGCTATAGTATGAGTTTTATGAATCCTGTTGATATTATGATGGACGCAGTCACGTGATTCATCCAGTCTAAGGGCTATCTAGTTATAGGAGCTACTGCAAGGGGTGATGGAGTGCAGAGGTGTAAATGCCCCCCCAAATCACCTCGTAACTTAAGAAACACATCACATGGTAGCTCAGTGCTGAAAGATCAGTGCACCCAACTGCCTGACATTGGTACACCAACATGGAAAAAGGAGGTAGTTGTCTAAGAAAGGGATGTAGGAGTTTGGGTGTTTTTCTTGTGAAAGTATATAACAAAAAAGGAAGAATCCTATGCCCTATCACCAGGGTTCATTTGGTAAGCCATGAGTTGTGTGATGTTTTGGTGGTTAAGTTATCTTTCTTATAACTCCAGAGACTAAGGTTCCATTTTGACCTGTGATTACTGTTTGTGAGGAGTTAGCCCGTTCCTCTCCTGTTTGTGTGGATCTTCTTTAAGTTGATTGCTTTTAACATGCACGTGTGTGTGTGTGTGTGTGTGTGTGTGTGTGTGTGTGTGTGTGTGTGTGTGTGTGTGTGTGTATGTGTTGTATACATATATATTAGTATATATTGAATAATTGCAAATCAGACTGTTCAAAACACAAATCTTTGAACAAACTCATGGCGATTACCAACATCTCAAACTAAATAATCTTAAAAAGTAATCACAGATGTAAACCAACAGCTTACATTTGCGATTACCAAAACTAAAATAAAAAGGCAACTTTTATACACCCTTTGAAATTAAATATACTAACTCCAGGGTCGTACAACCTTATAGAAAAGGGAAAAAACCCTGAATTCTGTAATGCTTGATCTGATGAAGTTTTACTGTTACATAATTTGACCAGCTATACCACTTTGAATTTAACCGACATTTCATCATGCCACAAAATTTGTGCAGCGAAAGTGCATATATGTGCGTGTGTATTTTTCAGTTTTCCATACCCATGTGAACTGGTCATCATTGAAAAGTATCAAAGGCAGACCATTTCACTTACCCAGTTAATAAGTTAAAGTTAAATATTCCTAATTAATATAATTCAAAGGTAGTGCCAAGTAAACCCCGGTGGGAGGAGGGGTGCTGAAAAAGCCAACACCACTTAGCAGTCAGTCCCAAAGGCAATGAGGTACAACGAACTGGAGATGTAGAAAGACTGCCTTCTGGAAAGCTTACCTGAGAGTCTGGTTAAAATATGTATGCATTTGATTATGTAGGAAAAAATAAGCTGGAGCCTCTGATGTATCCTCCTCACAACATGGATGCTGTCCATCTTTAATAGGTGATAAGACACAGGGGTTATTCCTGCACTTGGTGATTTGTCAGACTACATACTCCCACCCTTGAACTAAAAGGGCTATAGTTTGAGAGCTGTAAATCAGATAGGTTGTTGCAATGCAATATATAGATCCCATCTGATGTGGCTCTTTCCAGTAGTTCCTGGGTCCTCTTCTGGATTATTGTCTGATCTGCAGTTGCATTCTCCTTATGACTTTGATCAATCAGCAGCTGCTGGGTCACATGAGTATTTCCATCATTAGGCAGGACATTTATGCATTTCAACATGTTTCTTACAGCATTGTTTTTCATATTAAAGCAATAATGAAGAGTGTTTTTATTTTTATTATTATTTATTTATTTGCAGTTTGTTTGCCAGGATAGTCCAATTGGGCCACAAGGAGCCCATTTTCAATGGAGTCCTGGGGAGAAAAGCTCCAGAAAAATACAAATACATAGTACACATTGCACATTTATATTATGGATTATCTCATAGGAATACAAAGTAAATATAAGAAAAGGTTAACCGTGATAGAATTCATCAGTACAGTTTGTAAAACAGCAATAAAAAAACATTTTTTTACACAAAAGTAGCAGCATAGGGTAACTGTTAAGTAGTTGGTCAAATTTTTAGAGGTGTGGAACTATAGGAGGCAGTGATGGAGTATTTAGTTCTAGGAGAGTAGGAAGTGGTATTAGAAGGATTAGGTTGGATGGGGACAGGAGCACCTCCATTGTGAAGTTAAGTGTGAGTGCAGCAAGGTTTTAAATGAGGAGAGACTGCTGGTGATGTGGATAGGAGATGGTAGAGAATTCCAGAGGAGTGCAAGAGAGAAGGACATTAGGTGATTCCCAGCTGGACATGTGGGTTTGTGCAATTTAATTAGGTTTTGGGAATTAGATCTTAGAAGTCTTTCTGGTTCATACATTTCAAAGGCAGTGGCTAGGGAGGGACAAAGAGAGGGGTTGTAAATGAGTTTGTGTGTTTGTATGAGTTGGGTATAAGTGAGGAGGTTAGGTAGCTCAAGCCAGTTTAGTTGGTGAAGAGAATTACAATGGTGACAAATGGCTCTGTGACCTGCCACAAATTTTGATATCTTGTTATAGCAAGAGGAGAGTTTTGTTTTGAGGGAGGATTGCAGGTTGGTGAGGATAGATGCACCATACAGGAGGGATGGGATGAGATAAGTATTGGCTAGTGTGAGCCTGGTGGAAGGACAGATATAACAATTATGATGGCATACCATACCAAGTTTTTTGAGGATCTTTTTGATATTTACTTGTAAATGTTTGTCGAATTTTAGTTGATCATCTATGCGTACTCCTAGTAGTTTAGTGTCAGAGACTATTTCTAGGGGAGTATTATTTTTGCTGGTGATTATAAATGAATGTTTACCTAGGGAGGAGGTTTTGGAGCTGGTTGCATTAAGAGCCAGATGGTTGTCTAGCATTCACTGTTCAGCAGAAGAGAAAGCGGTTTGGGTAAGCGTATTTAGAGTGGGGATAGAAGGGGCGGAGCAGATAATGGTAGAATAGTTGGCATATTGGATGAGGCTGGAGTATGGGATGGCTTGGTAGAAGTTATTAATGAATATGTTGAATAGTAGGTGGCCTAAAATGGAACCTTGGGGACACCTGTGGGGGTATTAAGGAAGGGTGAAGTGGCTTTATTCCATTTGTCTGCTTGTTATCTGGTTGTGAGGTGGCTGGAGAACCACTTGGTACAAAAAGGGGAAAGGTTTACTTTGGAGAGATTATTAAGAAGCAGGTTGTGGGAAATAGTGTCGAATGCCTTGGAGAGGTCGGGGAGATGGGTGGACATGAAATGGCTGGAATCACGGGCTTTGTTAATTGTTTCAAGGAAGGAGAGGAGAGCAGTGGAGGTGCTATGACCGGGTCTGAATCCATGCTGTGTGGGGGTAAGAAGCTGGTTGTTGATGAGATAGGTTAAGAGTTGTTGGTGGATACATTTTTCAAGAAGCTTAGAAATAGGGGATGAGATAGCAATAGGGCGGAAGTTTGAAATGTCATTATTGAAATGTCATTATTATCACCTCCATTATGTAGGGGAATAATAAAGGCTTTCTTCAAGAGCTGGGGGACCTGGCTTTCTGATATAGGTTCATAGGTTCATAGGTAGGTATTAGGCTATCTGCCCAAAGGCATTTATAAGTCTTGCCAGAATGTGTTGGCTTTTACCGCCCCCTTAGATTAGTTCCCTGTGCCTCTGTCCAGCACGGCCACTGAAGTGATCCCCAGGGTAAACTTTCTGTTTCCCATCCACTTGTCAAGGTTTCTCTTGAAAAGTGTTAGTGAGGAGCTCTGCCCAATGTAGATTGGAATATTGTTCCAAAGCATGGGAAGTCTCTGGGACAGGAATCTATCCCTCCAGCATGTCCTTTTTATTGTTGTAGTGAGGTTTAGATCCCTAGAGCGTGTGGCTTGAGGGGATATGGTTTTCTTTAGGTGGAGCATGTCCATCAATTCTGGGTTGGACATGGCCTTGTATGTCAGGCAGAGATCACCTCTGAGGAGGCGGTATGCAACTGAGTACAGCTGGAGTTTCTTCAGTCGAGCTGCATAGGGCATCTGTGTGAGGCCAGTGATCCACTTGGTGAGGCACTTATGTGGTCTTTCCAGCTGTTACAGGTATCTTGTAAGGTACATCCCAAATGGGGCGTTGTACTCTATAATGGGTCTGATGAGTAGAGGGGCACAATGACCTCCTTTGATCTGGATGCGAACCCTTTTCTGATTAGGTGGGCCACATAGAAAGATTTTCTAACCACTTTGGCAATGTGATTATCAAAGGAAAGATTACTATCTACTTGGGTCCCCAGATCCCTTATTACGTCTTCCGTATTTAGGGGACTACCGCCTATATGGTAGTTTGTGGGTACTTTGTTTTTTCCAAAGGGGATGACTATGCACTTTTTGGCATTTAGCTTGAGGCCATGATTTTGACACCAGGTGTCCGTCTCAGTGAGACCCTTTTGGAGGATGTCTGTGTCAGCTGGTGAGTCAATTATAGCCCCTAGTTTGCAGTCGTCTGTGAACTTGGTGAACCATAGTCCTCCTGTGCTTGCCTGTACCTCTGAGAAGTATATGCCAAATAGGAGGGGTCCTAGGACTGAGCCCTGGGGAACACCACTTGTAACCAGCTTAGAGTCAGACTTAGCTCCCACAACTCTCACCATGTGGGTTCTGTCCGTGAGTCAGTTGGCAACCCATCTTGTGATGTAGGGGTTTATGTTCAGGCTGGTGAGCTTGTCTGTAATACCAGAATGGGGAATGGTGTCGACGGCCTTTGCGAGGTCTATGTAGGCTGTGTGTACCACCTTTCCCTTGTCTATAGCCTTGGTAACTGTCTCAAAGAAGTCCACCAGGTTTAGGAGGCATGATCTGCCCTTAACAAAGCCAAACTGGGTAGAGTCCAGTGTTTGGCAGTTCCCAATGTCTCTGTTAATGAGTTCCATGATGATGCACTCCATAGCTTTGCAGACCAAGGTAGTCAGGCTTATAGGGTGATAGTCCCTGGAGTCTATTGTGGCTCCACCTTTGTGGAGCGGAATAACCATTGCTGTGCTCAACTCTATGGGTACATAGCCTGTGGAGAGGTTGAGTTTGAACAGTGTGTTTAGGTGAGGGGTTAGTTCGTCTTTGAGCTCGTGTAGGACGCAGCCTGGGACATTGTCCGGTCCCATTGATGTTGTGTTTTTGGCTTTGGAGAGGGCTGTTTTAACTTGAGTGTCTGTAATTTCAGGGGCTGTACATTCTTCTGGTATGGTTATGGGCCCTTTTGGGGGTGAGAGGAGGGTGAAGTTTGCACTGAACTTGTCTGCCAGAATGTTGGCGATATCGGTCGGTTCAGTGTATTTTGTGCCATTCTGCACTAACTCTTAGCAGATCTGAGCATTGCCAATTAGATTCTTGACATAGCTAAAGAATGCCTTGTGGTTATCTTTGGAGTCCTTGACAATTTTTCTTTCAAAGCTCGCCTTGGATGATTTTATGAGGAATCATAGTTTTATGCTGATACTGATCAGGGATGTCTTCCCTTCTTGGGATTTTACTCTTTTCTGTACTAGTTTCCTCCTTCTATTGTATAGTTTGTTTATGGCAGGGGTCCACCAGACTGGTTTCCTTTTCTTGGAGGAGTGAGTCTTGGTTTTACTTAGGATAGCCTAACCCATGCATTCTTGTATGTGCCTGTAGAATGCATTAGTAAATGATTTTGCAGCTTGGACAGCATTATCCTTTAGCATGGGGGCTTTGAAACTTTTCACCTTGGTCTTAAGTAACGTGAAGTTTGCTTTTGAAAAGTTTTTCATGGTGGTTTCCTTGTCAGGGGGTGGGGGCGGAATGTGGATATCCAAAGTGATTTGTTTATGGTCAGATCTAACCAGCGAGGGGTTGACCTCTGGTGAGGAGCACTGGTCGCCCATGTTGGTGATGACCAGGTCCAATATGTTGTCACCTCTGGTGGGAGTGTTGACCAGTTGATCCAGAGCTTTGAGTTTATAAATTCTAGGAAATGTTGGGCAAGGGAGTTAGTACTTGAGTAGTTCTCCCAGTTAATGTTTGGGTAATTGAAATCACCCAATATTAGGGTGTTTGGTAGGACCTTTATGTTTTCCAGTTTTTCCAGAAATGCAGAATGGGGGTCCAGGGACATGATGGGTGATATGTAGCAAGCTACAATTTTTTATTGCAGTTTTGCCCATTTTTAGTTGCACGTGGATGATCTCTGAAGCATCGTGCTGTGCCACTAACCTGGAGGTGTGGGTATCCTTGATGAATATGGATACGCCCCCACCTTTTGTATATTGGTCCGGGTTCTGTGGCCGAAATATATGGTATGAGTTGTGGCCTGGTAGTGCTGGTGTGCTCTCTGGAGCCTTAAACCAGGTTTCTGTTACTGCACATATATCGATTTTCTCCCTACTGAGAAGTGCCTTGAGTGCATGCATTTTGAGGTTTGGACTTCTGGCATTCAGTAGCATTACCTCAGTTTTTTGTTACTTGTGCAATTTATGGCGGTGGGTTTGTCTTTTGAGCCTTGCCTAAAAAAGGCACTATGGGGGGTGGCAAGAGCCTTGGCTAGTATTTGAAAGCCTAAGGGTGACAGGTGCTAGCCGTCTCTAGTGAAGCAGCGTGGCTTGTCGAGCATGTCATCCCAGCTGGGCAGACACTGGATCCCCTTTGAATGACACCAGAAACTTAGCCAATTGTTGAAATTGATACTTTTTTCTTTATACCATGGTATCATTCTTGGTGAGGGCAGGATGCTACTCAGGGTCAGGGTCATACCGGCCTGAGTTACGTGATCAGCGAGCTTTTCCATGTCTCTTTTCATGTAGTCCAGGGAGGTACAGCTCAGGTCATTCACACCAACATGGACAATGACAGAGTTGTATTTGTACTGGTTCTGGAGTGACCTGAGTGCTTGTGTTATGTGGCGGATCCTGGCACCTGACAGGCAGCTAACACTAACCTTCTCCTTATTCAGCCTAGTGAGTGGGACATCAGTGTGCCTGACTATAGAGTCACCTATTACTAGTATGTTGGGTATGTTATTTTGTCTTAAGGGCTGTGATTGTGTGGCACACTGGTTTTATGAAGTATGTGTTTCATGGTTTGTGTTTGTGGGTGGAGGTTGCTTGGATGTCTGCTTTGGAGGTCTCTGTTGCTTTTGCAGATTTTTATTTAGAGCCTCCAAGTATGTTTTCTTGTATTTATGTGTGTTTTTTGCCGGTGCTGGTTTAATGGGTCTATGTAAAACTGGTGGTGTGATGCCAGTATTTCCCTTCTCCTCTTGACTGTCTGATCCAGTCTTGGGTTGAGAGAGCTTAGCCTCCAGTTTGGCTGCATAATTGCATCTCTCGCATGTATTAGTGTTTGGTGGTAGCAGGAGAGGGTTGTCTGTGTACATGAGGCAGTTGTAACATTGCCTCAAAATGCCCAGATTCACCAGTTGGACTGGAAGAGTACACCTGAAACTGCCCTTTGGACATGCCTGGATAGGTACAGTGAACTGTTTTACTGAATGGCTGGTAAGGTCGAATAGAGAGCCTTGTCCTTCTGTACAGTATAGGGGGTCTAGTGCTAGGGTTTATAAGTGCTTGCTATGAGATTTGAGAAAGTGCCGGGCTGAGAAATGAATGGCTTGAATGCTTAAGTTGAAAGTTTGTCTAGTTCCAAGGGAAAAATTGAAGAGGAAACTTTGTGGAGCCGGGAATAGTTATACCCTAGCTACCCGGCTCGCAAAACTGGGCAAATGCATTTTTTATAGCAGGGAAATGAAAGAGATAGAAATTAGCCCAAAATGGCCAATAAACTACTAATTTCTGGGCAGAAACCACTCCTCCAGGGACAGATAGGCTGTTCAAAGCTCCCTTCTCTCACATGTGAACAGAGAAACTTCCTTCTATCCAAATAAGGTATGGGCAAACACAGAGATTTGTAACACAGCCCTGAATTCAGCACTAACCTGAAAACTGAACTATACTAGCTTACAAAGGTGGGGAACAAGTATATATTTTTTCAGAAAATAAAGTAGTTACAATAAAAAAAAACCCACTTTAAATGCACATATAGACTGATTAATTAGTATGCTGATAGGGAGAGCAATGGCTTCTGCGGCTACTTTTAGGAAGTAGGAGGGAATTTCATCAGGGGCATTGGAACCAGGTTTTAATTTTAGGAGAATTTTTTTTATGGTGGCTATACAGATGGGATTGATAGAGAAAGGTGGAGGTTGGGGGCAAGGGATGCTAGGGGAGGAAGGGATGGGAGCATGCTGAGGATGGGTTGTAGAGATGTTAGTGAAGGATGATGTTACCTTGCTTATGGACTCTGTGAAGAAAGAGTTAAATTGGGTGGCTAAGTCCATATCAGATACGTCTGGATTAGGGCAAGGATTTTTTTTTCCTGGGTTGAGGAGAGATGAGATTAATTTCCAAAATGGTTTGTGTTTGGTGTTGTGGTTGGTTTGGAAAATGGAGAAATAGGCTTTGTGGTCTGAGGTAATAAGTTTTTTGACTTTATTTCATAGTGTTTTATATTTGTTTAGGGTGATAGTGGTTTTATTTTTATGGTAATGTGTCCAGGCTTTGTCACGGAGTTGCATGGTAGCTAAGGTGTTTTTGGTTAACCTGGGCACAGGGTTACTTTTTATATATTTTGCTTTTAGAGGGGCAAAGGAGTTGAGCAGGTTTTTGAAAGTAGAGTTAAAGTAGGAGAGAGCATTATCTATGGGAAGAGTCTTTAATGGGTTCCAGTTTGTGCTTTTTAGTGCATTTGAGAGGGTTTCAGAATTTAAGTTCTTTAGGAAGCGAGTGGAAATAGTGGAAATATAGGTGTGAATTAGTTGTATGGAAGAAGGGAGATGGTGGACAAAAGTGGGGAAGTGGTCAGCTAGTGGGTCTGGGAGAATACCACAATCAGAGATATAGTGAGGATGGGATACTAGAATCCAGTCTATTGTATGTGGAATTGATTAGTCGTGTAAAGTTATATAAGTTAATATTGAGTGAGTTAGTGGGAGATTGGATTGTGGCTCAGTATCAGTATCTCGGGATTATGGTTTTGTGAGTAATGTTGGTAGAGACCTAGGAGAGAATATCTTCAAGGGATGAGATATTGTCTCCAGGGGGAATATAGTGAGAGAGAACAAATATGAGGTTATGCTTGTTTAGGTGGAGTAGGGCTGGTATTATTTCTGCCTTGCCAAATTTGGGAAAGGGTTTGGTATAGGGGTGACTAAGAGGGATACAGAGTAAAGGAGTGCTACACCCCCCTTTTTTGTGTTCTGTCATTCCTTAACACGTGGTAGTTGGGAGGAGTTATTTCTGAATCTTGTATGTGGGGCTTAAACCAAGTTTCTGAGATGGAGAGAATATCAGGCTGGTTATGTAGAAGCCAGGCATGAAGGTTTGGAATTTTGTTGTATAGGCTCTGAGCATTTAGAGCTGAGAAGTGGAAGGGTTTGCCTATTGTTTGGGGGGGTAGGGCTTGAATTCGGTGTGGAAGAGGGGCCTGGGTTTGGGTGGATGTCCCCGGAGAGAAGGCTACAGATAAGATGATGGATGAGGTATTTGGTTTGTTTGGAATGTAGTATACAGGTAGAGAGTTTTGTGGACATTAGACTGGTGTAGTTGGGAACAGTGTTTTTAGAGTTAGGTAGGAGTCTATAGGGGAAAAGCATGCTAGTGTTGAGGGGTAGAGACTGGGAGATATAAGGGTAACAGTAAATGTGTACTTTGTAGAGGATAGCGTAGTGGTGTGAAATGGAGGGAGTGGTTTGTGTTAGGTTGGGTGATATAGTTTAGGTAAGTTAAGGTAATCAGAAGTATTATTTGAGTAAGTAGGGATAGAGGTCTGAGGGTCATGATGTTAGAGTAGAAGTAAGGGATGAGTTAAGTTGTGAAGTTAGTTTATTTGAGTAAGTGATTATGGTTTAGGTTAATTGTTTGGTAGTTTATCAGAATAAGTTGTGTTTGGCAGTAAACTCTGAAGGGTAGGCTTACTTTAATAGGTGAACTGTGGGAGGGGATTTTGGGGGTATTGGTAGTTTGGATTGGACTGTGGAAGTGATGGGAGTGGCTAGGTAAGTATAAGTGTAGGGGTATTGGGGTGGGTGGAATTTGGGGGTAGGGTAGGGCAGCAGAGTGAGCCTGTGGGGCAAACAGAGCAGGTAGAGCCAAGGGAAGGAAGAATCAAAGGTAAAAAAAATAAATAAAAAATCAGTGGAGAGGAAGGTAAGTTCAGAGGAAAGTATGCAAGGGGATAAGGGACGTTCTAGCAGTGATATAGGGAAAGGATTAGAGTGGTTCAGAGAGGTAAAGATGGCACCACAAGAAGGAAGGCAAAGTTAAAGAGTTTGGGGGAGAGGTTGGAAAGAAAAGAAAGTGAAAGAAACTGGGGGAGGAGTTGGAGAGAGTGTGGAGATGGATATCACAGTGGCCTAGCTGGCTGGAACCAGTACTGACATGGTCAGGTCAGACGTGTGAAACAGCACTGAAAATAACAATCAGTCTCCAGAGCTGTGGACAAGGGTCAGGCAGTCCACACAGCCTATCTGGACCTCGCCAAGGCCTTCAACACCATCCCCCACTCTAGAATCATAGATAAACTTACTAAGCTGGGCATAAATCCCTGTGTCACTCGATGGGTTGCCAACTGGCTTACTGACAGAACCCAGATTGTAAAAGTAGCCGACTCCAAATCCAGCTCCAGACAAGTGACAAGTGGAGTACCTCAGGGTTCAGTCCTGGGACCGCTCTTGTTTGGCATCTACTTCTCTGAAGTACAGGCCAACACTAAGGGACTCTTGGTAACAAAGTTCGCAGATGACTGCAAACTGGGACCCATTATTGAATCTCCAAATGATGTGGATATTCTACAAAGAGCCTTACAGAAACAGATGCTTAGTGCCAGAGCCATGGGCTCAAGCTTAATGCTAAGAAATTCATAGTTATCCCCTTTGGGGAAAAAACATGTACCCATGAATTACCACATAGGTGGCAGTACACTAAACACCGAAAGTGTGATAAGAGACTTAGGGGCACAGGTGGACAGTGGTCTCACCTTCAATAACCACATCACCACATCAGTCAGGAAATCCTTCTATGTGGCACACATAATCACTAAGGGCTTTTCATCCAGAAAAAAGAAGGTTATTGTCCCACTGTACTCATCCCTCATTAGACCCATTATAGAGTACAATGCTCCGTTTGGTATGTACCTCACAAGACATCTGCAACAGCTGGAAAGGCCGCAGAAATACATCACTAAAGGAATCACAGGCCTAAAGCAGATGCCCTATGCTGACCATCTAAAAAAACTCCAGCTATAGTCTGTGGCATATTGTCTACTCAGAGGGGATCTCTGCTTAACATACAAGGCCATGTCAAACCCTGAGCTGTTGGACACGCTCCACTTAA
The DNA here is from genome assembly GCF_019279795.1 of Protopterus annectens. Classification (NCBI taxonomy): domain Eukaryota; kingdom Metazoa; phylum Chordata; order Ceratodontiformes; family Protopteridae; genus Protopterus; species Protopterus annectens. The sequence continues at coordinate 526,772,413 of NC_056742.1, read as the reverse complement.
AGAAATCCCAATCCCTCAGAGCCACACACTCCAGGTATCTAAATCTTGTCATCACAATAAACAAAACATGCTGGAGGGATAGGTTCCTGACCCAGAGACTCCCCATACTCTGGAATAGACTGCCCATACATGTCAAGCAGAACGCCTCTTTGGCCATCTTCAAAAGGAACCTTGATGATTGGATGGGAGATAGGAAATTCACCCTGAGGATCACGTCAGTCACCCTGCTAGATGGGTCCAGGGAAGTAAATATTGTTCGAAGAAATATTCAGGAATTGTTATGGCTAGGCTTGTATAGGCCCTAGGGCCGATAGCCTAGTACAAACCTATGAATCTATGAACCTATGAAAGGAAGCAACTGTGAAAATCAGAACTGAAGAGGTAAAGAGAGCAAGCCAGAGATGGAAATGTTGCAGATATAAATTTAAAAACAGGAGACAAAGGGTACAGAAGACGTACTAGTGGTTAATTAACACTATAGAATGTGGCTAGCAACATTAAACCTACATATATTGGAACTACTAAGAGTTAAAATAACATTAAACTAAAAGCTATTGGTACTATTGTTAGTTAAAACAGCAAGGAATATGACTGCGGTGGTGGTGCTGCGGTAGCGTTGTCGCCTCACAGTTAGACGTTGCCCGTTCGATTCTCAGTTAGAGCGTCTTCTGTGTAGCGACATGCATGAATGGGCGTTCCTTCATTGAAGGTTGTGCGTTAGGCCCAGCAAGCCAGCACGTGAAACTCTACTGCCAATCATTAGCGGACCGGAGTTCCGCTGTGGCGACCCCTAACCGGGAAAAGCCAAAAGACACACACACACACACACACACACACACACACACACACACACACACACACACACACACACACACACACACACACACACACACACACACACACACACACTGGCATTGTGCTCCTGGTGGCCAAAGTATGTTACTACAGCCAGAAAAATCTAACCTGTGTGTGCTCACCTACCCTGTTAAATAATAAGGAGCAGTTCACGTTTTTAAAAGCAGATAGTTTTAAGTACAGATTCAAAGTGTGGATAAATTGCAGTAGCAGGAACACCTACAGTTGAGCTAGAAAGCTGTGCTTTTATTTTGATTTCGTAGCTGCTTCAGGCAGATAACAAGCAGATTTATAACACTTTCACAAGGTCTTTTGCTGGGCGAGTCTGTTGGGCAGGGGATGACCACAGAGTGTTTAACCCATTGGGAGAAGCTGCAAGAGTTAGGGGGGAACACATGCAAAAGGTTAGACCAAGAAAGTAAGAAAAGACATATGAGACACCAGACCTAGCAAAACCCCAGAGAATCAGAGGATAAGTGAGGTATAATACAGACAAGAAATAACCAGTGTAGCAATAATAGTATTCCCAGTTGACTAAGTCATGAAAGCAGAGCGGATACTACATTTTAAACAACTAATGTAGCACTAAAAGTAAATGCAGTAGGTTGTACAAAAATACAAATATTAGCAAACACAGTTAACTAAGCCCTGTAAGCAGAACAGAAAACATTCTTAAAAAAAAACTGTAATGAAGCTCTAGGTGTAAATGCAGTAGCTTGTACAGATAAATCAACTTTCAGCAAACACAGTTAACTAAGCCCTGTAAGCAGAGCAGAAGAAAATTCTTAAAAAATGTAATGTATTACTAGGAGTAAATGCAGTAGCTTCTACAGATAAAGCAACTTTTAGCAAACACATTTAATGCTGCACTGATAGGCAGTGCTTAGTAGCAGTGTAAACAGCAATGAATAAAACAATGTCTTGCACAGTACCTTCTAAAGCCAGACAGCACACAGACAGGGGAGACTAGAAGCTTCCATGTGGACTGCACAAAAAGCTAGAAAGGATTTTAAAGATGGCACCACAAGAAGGAAGGCAAAGTTAAAGAGTCTGGGGGAGGGATGGAAAGAAAAGAAAGTGAAAGAACCTGGGGGAGGGGTTAGAGAGAGTGTGGAGATGGATATCACAGTGGCCTAGCTGGCTGGAACCAGTACTGACAGGGTCAGGTCAGCAGTGTGAAACAGCACTGTTGGCTTTCAGGTTGTATAAATTGTATGCTGTACTGTCAGAAAACAAAACTGCACCACCACTAGGTACCTTTTTAAATAGTTCCTCAGTGACAAGGAAAGGCACCACAACAGTTATGGCTTTATCTCCAGCCTTGCCAACCTTTTGGCACTGCTAACATGTTTTGCAATATACTTTTACATCCTTCGCACTGCCTGGCCAATACAAATTTTACACAGGCCTCCTATAGGTATGAGTTTTGTCCAAATGGCTGAAATCAGGATTATCATGGGCTATTATGTCCATAACTGCATGATGGTAGGGCCTTGTGACTACCAACTTCTTTATCACTTCTCCCTTCAGCCTCCCCTTCAGGACTACATTCACTGTGCAATAACCTCTTGCCCCACTATACAGACTCACTCTGCTCTTGAAGGCCATAATCCTCCTCATCTACCTGCCTCAAGTTTTGTAATGTCAGATGTGAAAGGTGTGTCTGTCGCAGCTCTTTTTTATTCTCCTCCCCAGTTCCTTCTCATGCAACGTCTAGTATCTTTTGAAAACTGTGGCTCAGATTTAGGTTTATTGTTGTCAGCTATCCCTGCACCTTCCTTGAAGTAGCTCCCACTCCTTAGAAGAACCCCAGTAGCTTTCAACACATGTGGCTCCAGTTCAGGCTTGCTGCTATTACAAACCTTATTTTCAGAAATATCCACATCCCCAGCCTCCAGTGGAGGTGTAGGTAAAATCTGCATCTCCCGTGATGGCTTCCCCATGTACTTGCATCCATGACTGGCTGCATGTCACCGTATGCACACAAGGTACTGTATTGTTGAAGTAATTTCCTGTCTGGACATCTGCCAGGGTATCATTATCATAGGATCATAGGACCATAGGAGGTTACTAGGCTAACAGCCCCAGGGCCCTTACAAGTCTAGTCAAGTTCAACTCGTGTCCGTGTTTTCACGGATGTCTGGTTCAAGCAGACACTAAAATCAGCACCTATAGGTGAAACCTCCGGGGTGAATTTCTGGTTACCCATCTAGTTGTCCAAATGATGCTTAAATAGGGCCAGCAAGTGGCTTTGTTTAACATGAATAGAAAGCTTGTTCCAAAGGTGGGGCAACCTCTGTGAGACAAATCCATTGGTCCAGCAAGTTCTGTCCTTTGAGTGAGTGACCCATGTGTGATTTGGCTTGTGACTATGCAGCATTTCCATCAAGATGGGTCAGAGATTGCTCTATATGCAAGGCACAGGTCGCCTCTGAGCAGTCTGTATGACTCAAAGTTAAGTGACAATGATTTCAGTCTGTCCACATAAAACAGATCTTGAAGACCCTGAATTTTCTTTGTAAGGAATGTTTGTGGTCTCTCCAATTGCTGCAAGTGTATGGAAAGGAACATACCAAAGGAAGAGTTGTACTCTATTATTGGCCTGATGAGGGAAGAGTACAAGGGGGTTATAACCTCTTTTTTCTGGAGACAATGTCCTTACTTATGAGATGAGCAATATGAAATGCCCTTCTTACCACTGCGGAGACACGGTGATCGAAGTCAAGATTGCTGTCAACATGTGTGCCTAGATGTCTCACCACTGACTGTGTGCTTAGGGTATTGCTATTGATGTGTTAGTTTGCAGGAACATCACCCTTAATGAAGGGGATGATAATGCATTTTTTTTTGCATTAGGTTTAAGATCATGACTTTGGCATCAGTCATTAGCCTGTGTAAGATGAATTGCCACTTGCTTGCCTTCTTACTCCCATTCTCAGTGAACTGTCTGGACAAAAAAATGCTTCTCTCTAATGGCTGCAGACTTAACAATACTTATGCCTGATGCAGTAGCCCTCTTAACAGTAGTTTGTTTACCCTGGACAGGGTATAGGGCCTTGTGATAATCTAGAGAAACTGCAGTTTCAAGACACATCCTTCCACAACACTGGTGGTATCTCTGTTAGTTCCCCATGTGGCCTTTGTTCCTGTTTCTATCTGGACTGTACATTGGCCATTCACTTACAGTGGAAACATCTAGCACCAGGACCCTGGCATATACTGGAATCAGTGACTCCCTCCATTTGCCTATTGAACCTGTTGTGATGGTTTAGTTTGCCCCCATAAGTTCCCTTATACTCGTGTATAATACTAGTTGTCTTCCTTGTGCGGTTGTTATGTTCTGCTTGCTAAAAAGAGGTCACCACTTTTACCCATTTCTTCAGATTAGGTATAATCCTAGTCTGTCAGGTTGACCTTCATACCTGTTGCAAAGAACTGAATGCGTGCTGTTATCAAAAGGTCTTCCAATCATTCTGAAGTATTAACTTGGCCTCCAGCCATCCTCTTATGAACACAAGCACCTATTTATGCAATATGACTGACCTATCTTCTGGTTTTCCACTGTCTTTCGTAAACATTTTTTTTTTATATAAGCTTCAGGTGTGGGCTTTAGAGCATTCAGAAAGGACATCAATTAGAGATCATTATGACATTTGTAACTGCTTAGACAACTTGTTTGTAGGAGTGCAGTCAGATGGAGTACATTTTAATGAGACAAATTGTAGAATAGTATATTTAAGTAGACATGATTTAGGGTACTTAAATAGTAAAATAATCATGGAATGTTAAGATTTTGAAGATTTGGGTATTATTATTATTATTACTGAAAGAAATCTAAGTTTTGAAAGGCAGGTGAATAAAATCACATGGAACACTTATTCTGTAATTATAACTTCATCAAGAACTCTTTCTTCAAGGGCTGACTTCATAACGCTCCTCATTTATAAGTCGATTACCACACCAATAATGAAGTATGGCTCTGTGTTTTTTTTTTTGTATATATTCAAGACAGTTTTTACAGATGGGAAAAAGTACAGATTTTTTTAACCAAAAAATTAAAGAAATGCCTGCTTTACCCCATGAACTGAGACTTAGAAAGTTTAATTTATTCTCATTTAATTATAAGCAGCTAAGAGGAGATTTAATTTGGGTATTTCAAAGCTTAAAAAAATGAAGCCATTTTATGTACACTGGAAATAAAGTTTTTTATAACATGATTGGTGTGCAAGGAATAATCAGTTTTCTGTCAAGCTAAAAGTGTTGAGTTTGCATGTTCTGTCTGTACCTCTGTGGGGTTCCTCCCACCTTCCCAAAACAAGCTGCATGTTTCCACATCAAACTCACCCAAAAACTGAACATAGTTGTCGGCAACAGTGCAGATTCTAGGTGGTGGCTGTTAGTTGTGTAGACTGACTACTTTAGACATCAGATGTGGTGCCGAGTATCCTCTAGATGGGAGAACACAGATAGCCACTCAACAGTGTAAAAGAATTGGCTGTAGGTGATTTGTTCACAATGACTAATGTCACCAAAAATGAAAAAAAAAAATGGCATCTGGCGATGGCGCCATGGCATAATGGTTAGCTCTGTCACTTCACAGCAAGAGGCTCTCTGGTTCGATTCTTGTCTGGGGTGCCTTTTGTGCGGAGTCTGCATGTCCTCCCTGTGTACATGTCAGTTTCCTCCAGGTGCTCCGGTTTCCTCACACATTGCAAAGACATGCATGTCTGGAGCATTTCTCCCCGGGCCTCTGCTGAAACTTGGCTCATTCCAAGTAGGACTTTCCCAGTAAACAAATGTTAAAATAAAAAATAAAATAAAATAAAATTATGGGCATTGGCTGGTAATAAATGGGCTGAGGACCAGACCAATCCCAGCCTATTCCAGGCACCCATGCTAATGGTGCAAGGGGTTTGCATTTCTCTGCAGGCCAGGGTCTCTGTCATCAAAGCCCAGCATCCATGGGTCAATAAGCTAGTTGTTGGTTGGTGTCCAGTTATCCAACTTGGGTTACCTAGGATAGCTCTCTTGAGTAAAACCTGGATGTAAAACTAAGCAACCTAAAGATTGTTATATTAAATACAGGTTTACTGTCAGGACACAGCATGGAAGTGGATGACATGATAGTAAGGAGGAGACTGGACATCCTATTTGCTTAGGAGATAAGATGGAAGGGCAGTGCTGCAAAGCCATTTCTATTGGGATCCAGAGTCTACTACTCAGGAGGATGACATACTAGAAATAGTGTGAGAATTGTGGTTAGAGAGAGGCTTCTGGAGACAGTGAGGAATGCCATTACAATTAATGACAGACTCATGGCAATCAGACTCCATTGTAAAGACAGGGCACTATTCATTGTCTCAGAATATGTACACCTCAACAGGATTGTGACAGTGAAGATAAAACTGCAGCTGTGGGACCTATTAGATAAAGCAGGACATCATGAGTTGTGGTTGATAATGCTCATATCAGGACAGACAGAACAGAATATAAGGACTGCTAGGGTCCATGTGAGTGGGGCAACAGGAATAAAGAAGGAGAGGCCATCCTAAACTTCTGTCTGGCAAATGGCATGATGGTAACCAACACATGGGTCAGCAAGAGAGACAGTCACAATATCACATACAGGGGTGGTCAACATGCAACTCAGGTAGACTTTCTCATAGTAAGGAAAGGTCATTGGTGTAGAATCAGACAATACAAAGTCATTCCCATTGAAACAGTTGGACCACAGCATAAACCACAGCTCGCCACAATCAGTTGCAAGCAGAGAAAACTGTAAGGTCAACAGGGACTAGGCTGAAGACCTGGAAGCTACTTGGAGTGGAAGCACAAGTGTTCATGGTAATACTCAGGGCTCTAGTACCTCAGTTAAAATAGGAAACAGGTGGAGTTGAAGATGAATGGCAGCAACCTTAAAACAGTACCTGTGAAGACTATACATCCAGGTATGGAATCTAGCAACAAATGGTCAGGTATGGAAAACAGGTACATAAGGAAAGCTGATGGTGGAATGCAGAAGTCCAGGAGTTATCAAAAGAAAGAGGGAGTGCAGGAAAATGTGGGAGGTAGAAAAGACAGACCGGGCTAAGAAGCAATACCACCTGGCTAACAAAGAGGCTAAGAGTCCATTTTCAATATCAAAGAACAAGGTATCAGAGGCATGCTACCAGATTCTGGAAAGTGACTCAGCAGATGGCACAAAGAAGCTCTATCGGGTTTCAAGGCAAAGACAGAAAGATAAAGAAGATAGTCGGACACTCTTCATAAGGGATGCCAGCAACAACCTGCTCACCAGTCCGCAGGACATCAAAGACAGATGGAAGAAGTACTTTTTGAAGCTCCTGAATGAAGAAAAGCTTATGATGTACTGAGTACAGATAAGACAGTTGAAATGGCAGCATGTGGAGGAATCAGAAGAAACTGAAAATTGAGATAGAAGGGAAAATAGTGGAAGAGGTTAACAGCTTCAAGTATCTGTGAGGGGTGCTTGAGGAGAAGGGAAGTCTGAATGAGGAGTGCAATGTTCGACACAGTATTTCCAGATGCAGCTAAGAGCATACAGGGAACACACTAAGTCTGGGGTCTGAATTTCTCTCCCTCTGTCTCTCTCCAGGTCCCCGATAAGACTCCCTGCTGGCACAGATGTAGAATTGAGTCCTCAGCCAAGTGTCCAAGCCAAGTCCTCCACCACTCTCTCTGTGAAACCAGTGCTCTGTGTCCCTGCTCCAAGTAGCTGAGAGTTACTCTCTTTGAGATTTGATCTGCGCACACACACACACACACACACACACACACACACACACACACACACACACACACACACACCTGGAAAAGGCTGACACAGATTTACTAGCTATGCCCCCTTCTGCCCAGACTATAAGGCAGTCACACTGTCACCAGACACTCCAAAGCCAGCTACTGTAAGACTCTTACAAAGGTACCTAATTATACTGAATGAAATTAATATTAATACAAATTATAGTGTTTGACCAATGTAGCAAGGCTTTCAGGAGTGGCCACAGAGTCACCAAATAGATATAAGTACTCTCAAATGTTAAAATATTATTTAAAGGACCAGTCACAGTGAAAAGTTTAAATATATTTAATCATAAATAATAAAAGAATGGGAAAATACTAAATATATATTTACAATAAACACCAGAGTTTCAATCACCGGAAATATTAAAAATAACACAGATGAATAAATTCACATAAATACAGAAAACAGTACTTAACTAATCTCACTATATTTTCCCTGACTGTTCTAAAGCATTACTATCCCCTGGTCACTTACTAGAGCAACGTAAGATGAAGTAGGTGAGAAAGCCTTCTGTGTCAGGTTCCAAAAACAGACTGCCCTGAGACTTCAGTCTCCTCTAGTATTAAACATAATTTTTGCTCTGGATTATAGAATGACATTACATACCTCTGGTCATCTGACTTCTGGTTCCCATACTACTCCCTTTTCTAGCAACTGACCCAGAAAATCGCACATATGCATCAATAATATACACACATAGAGCTTTGCTAAGATCTGTTGCAGATTCTGGAAGTCATAAATAAATAAAACACTTTCACTCAAGAGCTAATAAACCATTCTCTGGAACAGACATTTAATCTGTAGCTGCAATCAGAACTGTAAGATACAATCTTTATGGCCTGAATTAAGTAATTTAATTTCATATTATTTTTCAAATTTAGCTGGAGCTGAGCTTAACCTCTTCTCTTCCAGTATCCTCTGATACAATAGTCATTTCATTAGTTATGATACAATCTGACATACAAGTTTATTTCTTTTTCTGTCCAGCAGGACACACTGTTGATACAATTTTAACACAAACAGCTTTACAAGTACATTTTTTAATTGTTAGCACCTATACAAATCAGTTTGATTTTCAAGTTATGTATAATTCTTTATAAAACTTCAGCTAGCTATGCTGGCATATGTTACACATCCACTGCCCTACTTCTCCTGGCATACATGGCGATATGTCACATCATCACAAGGATAGCAAAGCTAGAATCAGAGAGGCTGCAGCAATAGGTCACAGAATGTCAGGGGTAGTGTATGACATAAAAATACCAAAGAAGCTGAAAAGTAAGGTGTACAAAACACTGGTGCGACCAGTACTACTGTATGGTACAGAAACCTGGGCAGAAAAGGTAGAGCAGGTGAAGATACTAGAGGTGATGAGATGATGATGAAGCACCTAAGATGGGTGGTAGGATGCACATTGTGGGACAGATGAAGAAATTAGGACATCAGAGCAGCAGCCAAAGTAGCTGCAATTGCAGAGAAGGTCAAAGAAAACAGAATACAGATGTTTGGGTAGGGGACAATCTGGTGAAGATGATTTGGGAGAGAGAGAGGAAGAAAGCAAGAGGAAATGAGAGCATCCAGCAAAGGTCAGGCATAACCACTGAAGAAGGTAAGAGAGTGGCACTGTAAACTGAAGCTCCTCATTGTTTGTGACTTTTGCCAGAGGTTTGAAGAAATTCTGCAAAGCATCCACTGATAAAATAAAAAATAAGTACCTCTTAAGTTTCCTTTGCACTTTACAAACTGTATTTTACCAATTTGCTGCCTTATTTTTGTTGATTTTAACTGTATCTTTTCTGCATTTTGACATCTGTTCTGTTGCTTTAAGTAGCTAGTACATAGCATATACTAGATTCAGTTCTGCCTGACTCTAGACTGTATTGTTACACTTGAGCACTGTTCCAGCCATCTTAAATTAGGAGGGCTCTGCCTGCACCCTTGTGGCAGAAATATGTAGTCTGAGCCTCATCTAAGTTGGGAATTACTGGAGGAAAGCTCATAGTGTGCTTTCCTATTGGTAGATAGACTAAACAGTGTTTATTCCTGCTAATAATTAAGCCTTGCATTTGCATGTAGCTGTGTATCATGCAATGGTGCTCACTGTGCAATGGTAGTTAGCTATGCCCTGTATATATGCAAACGCCTTGAAACAATTTTTCTGTAGGCATCTGTTAGTGTAACCCTCCCAAGCTGCCTTGCTGCACTGTGGGCAACTTAGTTGCACACTGAGATGTGTTGCCACAGTTTTTCACCTCTAGCTTTTAATAGAATAAGCCCCTTTGTTAATCCTAGAGCAAAATCTGGTCTAACAGGCCCACTCCCCACTAGTAGTTATGGTAAAAAACCTGCCATAATGGATGGTCAGTTTCCTACCATTTCCCCAGCCAGCCTGATAATATGGGCATCCTGAGGCAATGTAGTAATTATCTCATGTATACTGACAACCACTTACTCCTAAAACAATCAAATACAATATGTGAGAGATGTAATTATACAATGAATTTGGAATCAATTCTCTCACTTAACAACAAACCAGACATCAAACAGGTTGTCAACACACACACACACACACACACACACACACACACACACACACACACACGCACACACACACACACACACACACACACACACACACACACACACACACACACACACACACACACACACACATCACCTCTCACACAAAACAAGATCACAACACATCAACCCAAATATGTGGAGGTACTCACTACAATTTGGCTTGGTTAAGGGTTGATCATACTTATTAAACCTAGTGGACTTTCAGAAAATAACCAAAGCCCTTGATGAAGGCAAGACAGTGCATACCTCGCATCTTGACCTGGCCAAGGTTTTTCGTACAATCCCCCACTCAAGTATCATTGAAAAACTCTCTCAGTTAAGGATCTAATTGAGCATCTGACACTAAAAGGCAAGCTTCAGCACTACCACCCTACCCAGATGGAGCACCCAACTTCTGATTAAAAGTATTAACATCTTTGCACAAAGATTTAGCCATGAGTAAGAACTATTTATATGCGCACCCTGAACAGATGCCAACCTGGCTAACAGCAGGAAAAACAATGCTCCTATTTAAGAGTGAACCTGCAAGCTACTCTAAAAATTATAGACCAATAACTTCCCTACTGATGATGTATAAACTATACACTGGAATTGATGCCGACAGAGCTTATAGTCATTTAGAAGAAAACTCAATTATGGCAGTAGAAAAAAAGGGTAATGAAAGAAAATCATATGGAACACAAGATCATTTGTTATTAAATAAAATCATAGTGGAGAACTATAAAAAGGGTAAGAATTTAAGTATGGCATGGTTTGACTATAAAAAAGCAGTTGATAGTATCCCACATTCATGGATAAAAGAGTGATTAAAAATATATAAGATACACCCTGCACTGATCAACTACGAATCAGTTACAGTGACCATGAAACAGTGGCAAACCACTTTGCAAATAAGCCATGATAAAGGACAAATTATTATCCTAGGGAAAATAATTCAATGGGGAATATTCCAGGGTAAATCTTTGTCACCACTGTTTTTCTGTCTTGCCCTTAACCCATTAAGCTGTGTACTTAACAGTTTAGGCCATGGCTATAATTTGGCTCCTAGACAACAATAAAGTGTAAAGACTTCTCATCTTCTCTTTGTCAATGATTTAAAACTGTATAGCTCATCAGATGAGGAACTGAAAGCACAACTGCAAGTTGTCAAAACGTTTTCCGATGATATAAGAATGTCACTTGGTCTTGATAAATGTGCAAAAGCAACCTTTAAAGCAGGAAAACTGCACCACCAAGAAAACATCAGTTTAGGTCAAGAATGTGATATAAAAGAACTTGAGCAACAGGGAGTGTATAAATACTTGGGAATTGATGAAGGATCAGCAATAAAACATGAACAATGTGAATAAAACTTAGGAATACTTTAGAAAACTTAAATTAATCCTGTAAACAGCATTGATATCTAGGAACAAAATTCAAGCTATAAACCAATTTGCTCTTCCTGTTCTAACTTACAGTATTGGAGTGATTGACTGGCCCCAAAATGTGTTGCATAGATTAGACAGGAAAACAAGAAGGATGCTTCATGCTCACCACATGATATATAAAAATCAATGCATACCAAGATTATATATTCCCTGTTCCAAAGGAGGTATGGGCCTCCTTGAAATTGGTTACATGTATAGATCTGCAGTTGTGGGACTGCATACATATCTGCTGACCTCACAAGACCTAAATGTAGTGAAAGCGCTGAAACATGAGAAGAATAAATCTAAGATGACTTCCCTGCTTAGTCTAGCAGAAGCATATTGGCATCAGGCAGGAATGGAAATCAAACCAGAAGTAGATAAAAATCAGGCAGCAACTGAATGTGCCAAAAACAAAAGAAAGAATAAAAGGTGAAGGACCAGGTGAGAAGGCAAGAAATGTTTAAAATGCATAAATATAGTTGCAAGTATAGAAAACTTCTGGAAGAACCTCATGTTGATCAGGATCGAACAGAGGAATGGTTAAGAAGAGGCAAATTCAAACCAAGCGATGGAAGGTTAATATTGGCAGCCCAAGATAGTGGGCTAAGTATTTGTTGGTTTACAAAGTCTATTGAACATGTGGGAGAAACAGACAAATGTAGGTGTTGTAAAACAGAATTGGAAACAGTTGCAAGCCTCTTTGCTGGTTATGACATACTAATGGCAGAAGGAGTGTATACTTAAAGGCATAATAATGTGGCACGACTGTTGCATGGGGGATTGTGCAAACATTATGGTTTTGAAGTGGCTGAAAAACACTGGAAACATGAGCCACAAAGCATCATAGAAAATGATGAAGTCTATATCACATGGGATCACGCATTACCAACAGTTCAAAAGATAGATGTTAGAAAACTGGATACAGTGATCCATGAAAAGAAGATAAAAGTAGCATTGATCATTGAAATCACTATATCCAGTGACTACAGCGTCTTGTGGTCAGAGAGACAGAAAATCATAAAATTTCAGGATTTGCAGGCAGAAATGAGAGCAATGTGGAAGAAAGATACCCAGACAGTTCCAATAGTAGTAGGAGCAATGGGTCTTATAAAAAAGAATATACAATCATATTTAGATATGTTACCAATACATGTAACCCCATACAAATTGCAGAAGGAGTCAATACTGGGCACATTGCGGGTGCTATGAAGAGCACTTCTGACTGACATCAAAGATTGAAACAATACTAATTTCATGAACTTTAATCATACTTTGACTTAGGAATGGGGTCCAGTCCCATCATGGTATTAGAAACCCAAAAGATTTGGAGAAATTAAAATATTAGGGATTAACCCTTATGTCACTAGATGGGTAGCCAGTTGGCTCATCAGCAGAACACACACTGTCAGAGTTGGTTATTCCACCTCTACCAGTAGACCTGTCATCAGTGGCATACCACAAGGTTCTGTGCTGGGTCCTTTACTGTTGAGAATCAACTTCTAGGAAGTCCAGGCTAAATAAGATGACCTTTGGCTTGCCAAGTTCACAGTGATTGCAAATTGGGTGTAATAACTGAGTCCCCCAATGATGTTAACATACAACAGAAAGGGCTAAGTGCCAAAGCCACAGTCTAAAACTAAATGCAAAAAATGTTCATTGTTATTCCCTTTTGCAGAGTAGAATTCCCCACGAACTACAGTGTTGACAACAGCCCCCTAAGCTCAAACCAAGTGGTATGAGACCTAGGAACACAGGTAGATAGCAATCTGAACTTCAACTACCAAGTTTCCTCTGTAGTAAGGAAAGCATTCTATATTGCACACCTTATAAGTAAGGGCCTCACATCCAGGTCTAAGGATGTTATAGCCCCACTGTACTTGACCTTCATCAGACTACTAATACAGTAGAATTCTCCCTTTTGTATGTACCTCAACAGACATCTGCAGCAGCTGGAGAGACCACAGAGGTTCCTCACCAAGAAAATGCAGCACCTCCAAACCATGACATATGCGGATAGGATAAAAGTCCTGTCACTGTACGCTGTATCATATAGGCTGCTGAGAGGAGACTTGTGCCTGGCCTACAGGGAGTCTCTGATGCTGCTCTGATGGATATACTTCATGTACACAAATCTAATGGCACAAGAATCACTTACTCTAGGGATATTAACCTAGCCTGTGACATTAACAGGACATGCTGGAGAGACAAACATGTCTCCCAGAGACTGCCGCTCTTCTAGAATAAACTTCCAATTCACATGAAACAGAGCTCATCAATGAGTCAAGTGCAACCTGGACAAATGGATGGGTGACTACAAATTCACCTTGGGGGTGAAACCCATGTCCTTCATGGACAGGAGAAGTTGGTGTTAACCATAGACTAGCTCTCCAAAACACATTCAGCTAGGCTTGTAAGGGGTCTAGGGCCACTAGTCTAGTAACCTCCTATGAACCTATGAAGGATGACACTCAGGAGTGCAGCACCACCCTTATACTGCATTGCAGTGCTAGCAATCTATCCTGCTTGTGTGGGAATAGAACCCATAGCCCTCTGCACCAAAGGTAAGTGCCATGTAAATTATCATGGAGATAAAGTCATTAGGCTTAGAATGGCTTTGAATGCCTTATGTACCCAAGTATCTTAGCAGAATTCTTTGAATCTTTTATAATGAACTGATGTGACACTTTATATAACTGTTAAATCCAGCATTTCAGTGGGCTTTTGTTTTCACTGCCTGCCACTGTACTTGGTTTCCAAAGACCACCTGGAAATTATCTGACTTCTGCTCAAAACACCAGGTTTCTACCTGGTGGCTATTTCACCTCTGCTGAATGTGTGGATGAAAGTAATGTCCAGAGTATATACCCACTTATGTTAGAAGTAAAAGTCTTGCATTTTGCCATAAAATATTTATGTGTAAAATGCAATGACTACAATGCCATGCTTTCATTGAGCTAATTCAGATTTGACACTGATCTGCACTGAAACTTATGAGAGTATAGATGATGTCCCATGCCCATGTTGAAGCTGATCCTGCTATTACCTGAAAATGTCTTAATGAAATCTCAAAAGGGGATGGGGATACAATGTTTTTAATACAGGTCTCAGTGGCTTTCATTTGAATGTCTTTACTATCGCAGCCTGACATATCACATTATACTTTATTCCTTCTTGGGTTATATGGCAAACATCTGTTCAGTACGCCAAGTAAAATAATGGCCAAAGCAATTCCTAAATAAAATATGTTTGGCAATAGACGTGGTAAATTGCATAATGTAAATATGTATGTGTCTATACAACTGAAACTACCAGCTAAGTGCATTATATATCGAGCCTGACCCTGATTCCAAAAGACTTGCTTTCAGTGTAAGTGACTTACTCAGATATATTACACCAGAGTAAAGTCACTTACACTGAGAGAAGTTCTTTTGGAATCTGGCACCTGGTGTAAGCCTGCTTATAGATAGGCCTTACAATGAATTAAGTCACTTATACCAGGAGCAAGTCTTTCAGAATCATAGCAGGCTTACACTGGAGTAAGTCACTTACACAGAGAGCAACTCTTTTAGATTCTACCTCATCATGTTTTAGAAATTTGCCATAATACTTAAAGTTACAGATAAATGTCTTTATTGTTAGGTACTTAAATTCTTATAGTCATTTGAGTACTCAGTCTATGCTTAATTTCACAATGGAAATGTGTGCTTTGAATTTTTAGTGTGATAAACTCATTTATGTATCTGAATCATTTCAATGATTTGCTGAAGTTAGAATAAAAAAAGCTATTTTCTAGGAACAAGTGACATTTTATGACTTTTTTATATTCATGGTGCATTATTACAATTTTCCTCCATTTTTCATTGCCCTTGGTTTGGCTCTAATTTGACTCTTGTTCAAAAATCCCAAGCTTTCACCTTTAAACCCCATGCCTGGAAAGAAATCAACCATTTCAATGAAATATGGTGTACAAAGTTACCGCTGGGGTTGGGTCTCTTGATACTTCCCAGGATACCTTGCAATTAGGAAAAATGTGTTAAGGTATTGTGTGACTGAGCACAAGCAAGTCACTTAACCAGACAGTGCTTCTGGGTCACAATTGAAAAGAGACCCTCATGCTTAGTGGGCTTACCTGTTTAACAAATCAACAAATTCTATGAAATAAAATTTTTGACTACTCATTGAAGCATATTTCTTTATTTACACCCAACTGGAAATGTCTATCTATGGAGGGGGTCTAATTGTCAATAGAATCCCAAGAAGACAACTTCAAGACAATAAATAAAGTTATACTAGATATAGTATGACTAAATAATATATACAACAAAATTCGTCTAATGCACATAGCATAGTCCTAACATAGCAACATAAAAAATAAAGACTACATATATATATTTACATAAAGTGCATTTCCTAAAGCACATTTTTGATAAAAATTACTAGTACATTGTAGCAACTGAAAAATGAGTCATTAGCTTATTTATACAGGTTGATAAATACTTCAGTTGCAAAAAGGAAAGAGTTGAAAATCAATGTCTCGATACTGTAATAATTATAGAAACATGTTGCAGAGATAGAGAATCATAATAGGGATGTGAAGATGCTAGGGTACACTATATTATGGGGGGAGGGGCAGGAGAGCTAAAAAAGCAGGGGCTATATCCCTCTATTAAGGGATATAATCAATAGAACTAATAAGTTAATAAGAAGCAAGGAGGCACCAGTGATCATACTGAAGACTGGACATATCAGGAGAAACCAGAGATGGTTGTATACAGAGCTTTCCTTGTAACAATGTAACATGTAACAAAATGACACATTGTATCTTTATGATGCCACAGAAAAGACAGGTATCGATTAGGTGTACTTCACTATGGCAGTGATGTTCATTAGGGCATCTTGACAAGAGCCACACTGGAGAATGAGTCCATTCTTAGTGACCTATAATGAAGAAATTGGTACTAGAATGTAGCTGAGAAAAAGCAGTCAGGGATGTATTTATCTTTTTTTTTTTCAAATGGGCAGGAGTGAGAGGATATCAAATGTATTAGTGGGATTGCATTTAGGGACACGTGATTTTGAAACATTGATTCCAAATCAGCTTAATTATAAAGTTAAATAAAAAGAACAGGTTTTCACTTTAAGATGACAAAATAGGGAAGTATGTTAGGGGAACAAGATCCTAACAAACAAGGAATGAAGGTGCTATAGTGAAGAACAGTGGTGAAACAGCATAACTGCCATCACTAAAACAGGGATCTTTTGTCTGAAACAAACATGAAAATTGAAAAGTAGAAACAATGCATTATGGTTCCCAGATGAGGTGGCGTTGAAAGGTCAGGACAAACACACAATGCACAATATTTAGAAAACATAAGGAAACAGAAGGGGGAAAAACAGCAGCGAGATCAAATGATAAAACTAAAGAAATGGTTGTCAGTTCAGTCTGAGAGATAAAACATTTTTTTTCAGTTCCATGAGAGATAAAGGAAAGCAAAGGGAGGGACAAAGATGCTTGTAATAGTTTGGTGTAGGGATAACGGGGAAGCAGGACAGTTGAATTAACTGTTCTCCAGTCAGTATTCTCACATGATGGCAAAGGACAAGTATTAGATGTAAACGTTACAAGTGCATACTATGAGGGGGCTTATTGTAGGGTCTTCACTGATGGGTGGAGTTATATGACAGCAATCAAAAAGC
Source organism: Protopterus annectens (assembly GCF_019279795.1). Taxonomy (NCBI): domain Eukaryota; kingdom Metazoa; phylum Chordata; order Ceratodontiformes; family Protopteridae; genus Protopterus; species Protopterus annectens. Next base: position 526,755,046 of record NC_056742.1, on the reverse strand, counting down.
TAAAGGTACACAAGGCAGTGGGTCACTGATGGGAGTCACATTAGAGGGTCTATGATAAGTTCATTAATATTTTTCAGAGAACTGGGTGAAGATGGCAAGGATCTTGAAATGTGGATGGCGTAAGCCAGGGAACCTTGTTGGCTAGGCTTACTTAGGCCCTTGGGCCGATAGCCTAGTACCTACCGATGAACCTATGGAGGAGGGTACATAGTATGATTCCTTTCTCAAGAGTATTTGCAGCCTGACAGGATGACATCCCCTTGATGTTTCATTTGAGCTCCGTTTGGCATCACTACTGTAGGAAAAATAATGGAATATTTGTAATCCACCAGGATAGTGGAAATAATGCAAAACAGATTTGAAGAAAGTGCATTATGTCAAAGACATTATACTGCTTTTCTCTGCTTGACTTTATTACATATGGGGCACTTAAATCCACAGCAGCAAGAAGGGAAGGCACACTTCATTTACTTGTTTTTTTATTTATTTACTTCTGAGGTACCTTGGCCTTCCAGCCTTCATGGAAAGTGCAAGTAAATAGTAATATCACTTAAATATGTTAAATACTTGCTCAAAAGTATTTACTTGCAGGAAAAGGTAGAAGCAGCCAGGTTTTTGATCCACTTAAGATTTTTTAGTACAGTCAGTGCTAGTCTCACATGCATGAAATGGATGTTTTTCTTACACAGTTTTTATCAGGAACAGAAAACACACTTTGAATCCATGTTTCATTTACTAACAACATTATTTATATTCTGTGTATCAGAATGTGATTAATATGGAGCTGGAAAACTTTTGCTGTAAGCTTGAGAAGAACTATGTGTGTGTTTCAACTTGATTAAAGAAGAATGACAAGTCTTCAGTTCCTGAGGGACGTAAATAATACTGCTCACCACTGAGATGGATAATGGTGGAAATGTGATATTTGCATGAGAACTCTATGTAAAAAATGTCAAAAATTGTTAAAGGTGACAAAAGATTATAGTCTGGTCCTTGATGATCTGAGAAAACAGTTAGCAAATGAAATGCAGGAACATTTGCACAAAGAAGTTGCTTATGTAGTACACGGGGCTATAGGATGTGATACTGTGGCAAGACTGCATATTTATTATGTCTGGGTGTGCTGGTTTTGAGTAATGCTTCATCTGTCTCTGCATGTTTGTGTGCATGAATGTGTACTCAGATGTGTGTGTGTGTGTGTGTGTGTGTGTGTGTTTGTGTGTGTGCCTGTGTGTCTGTATATGTGCGTGTGTGTATGTGTCTGAATCTGTGTGTGAGAGCACTCATGTGTGTGTCTGTATATGCATGTGTATGTTGTGTCTGTCTGTATCTGTGTGTGTGTGTGTGTGTGTGTGTGTGTGTGTGTGTGTGTGTGTGTGTGTGTGTGTGTGTGGGCGCATGTCTGTATCTGTGTGTATGTGTGTGTCTGTATTTGTGTCTGTGTGGTGTAATGAGTAGGCTAACTGATGTCATTACTTCAACTTTTGTATTAGAAAGGCTCACTCAGACTCTGCTACACTTTGCTGTGAGGGAAAGGTTGGTTTGCTTTTTATTTGTTGTATTTTGTATTGGTTTATTGCCTTTTTATATTTTGAGTGCTGTGATTTGTTTTCTTTACCTTGTGTTTTGCTTGTGTTCTGCTTTTAACTGCATATTAAAACTTCAAGACACCACAGCTCTGTTTTTTGTGAGTCAGGCAGAAATTTTTCCCCACCTGCCCACCCTGTCACTGCTGCGTTCTTAAATACCACTGTCTTTCTAGTTGCCTGCCTCTTATGTTACTTTGACCATATATCTCATTTCCTCTCTGCTTTCACTGGCTTATGTGAGTTAGCACAAAATTATCATTTTGTGAAATCACTCCCCTTCAACTATTTAAATTTATTGGCCATTCTACTGTATTCCATAGCACCGGAATAGAAAAGTGATCATCCCCTTTCAATCTATCTTGCTGTTTTAAAAATAGTGACTCTCCACTAAAACTTAACTTTTTAGACAGATAAAACTTGTTACCTACTTTCACATCTAACTCATCTAGTGCACACTGCAGTGTTTAGGATAAACCATTTTTTTTTTCATCTTACCTTTAAGCATCCCTGTGACTAGCACATGCTCTGATACCTGCTGGAAAGCACTAGGAAGCCTTAAACTGATACAAGCACTCGACTCTCCTTATTAATAAGGAGAAATTAATCATAGGCACTAAACCGCCTATAATTGCAAAGTACCTTGCTAAGGTAAGGGAAAACAGCTCCTTTACTTAAAAAAAAAAAAAACCAAACCAGGCATGTCCAAGGGTCAGCTTCCGTTGATTTCTCCTGTCCACCTGGTGAATCTGGGCATACTGGGGCAATGCAGCAATTGTCTCATGTACACAGACAACCCTCTCCTCCTACCACCCAACACTACAGCCTGTAAGAGATGCACTTACATAGCCAAACTGGAAGCAACGCTCTCTCCACCCAAGATTATGCTAGACAGTCAAGAGGAGAAGGTTAACACCCGCACTACACCTCAAGCAACATATAGCCCTTCTAAACTCACACCACCAACACCCACACATAGCAACACTAAATCCACATATGTGGAGGCCCTTAACTGTAACCTGCCCAAGCAATAAGGACCTCAGAAGATGAAACGCAAACAAACACCAATCACAACCAAAGTGTCACATAGCTCACAACACCAGTGTGCCACCCAGCAACAGCCCCTAAGGCAAGACAACATACCTAACACTTTAGCCATAGGTGACTCTATAGTCATGCACACTGATGTCTCACTCACCAGGCTGAACAAGGAGAAAATTACAGTGAGCTGCCTGTCGGGTGCCAGGATCCACCACATTACTCATGCACTCAAGTCACTCCACAACAAGTACAAATATGACTGTGTCATTGTCCATGTGTAGTGAATAAAGATAGTGCTTCCAGCCAAAGAACACCTCCAAGTTCTGGACTTTTATTGTACATGAAAAGAGACACAGAAGAGCTCTCGGATCATGTGGCCCAGGCAGGTATGACCCTAGCCCTGAGCAGCATCCCTCCTTCGCCCAGAATGATACCACAATATAAGGACAAAATGGTTGACTTCAACAATTGGCTAAGCTTCTGGTGTCATTCAAAGGGGATCCAGTATCTGTCTGCCTGGGACGACATGATCGACAGACCACAATGCTTTGCCAGAGATGGTCTGCACCTGTCGCCCCTGGGATTCAGGTTACTGGCCAAGGATCTTGCCACCCCTATAGTGCCTTTTTTAGGCAAAGTTCAAAGGACAAAATCACCACCGTAACAGATACAAGCATGCAAAATCTGAAGGTAATGCTACTCAATACTAGAAGTTTAAACCTCAAAATACACTCTCTCGAGCCACTCCTAAAAATGGAGAACATCGATATCTGTGCAGTAACTGAGACCTGGTTCAAGGCTCCAGAGAGCACCCCTGCAATACCAGGCTACAACTTTTACCACACTTTTCGGCCACCAAACCAGGATCGAAACACTAAAGGTGGAGGAGTGTCCATATTCACCAAGGATATTCACACCACCAGGTTAGTGGCCCAACACAATGCGTCTGAAATTCTCCAGGTGCAACTAACACTTGGTAAGACTGAAATCCAAATTGTAGCTTGCTACAGGTCCCCCACCATGCCCCAAGATTCTCACTACACCTTTCTAAACATACCGGAAAATATTAATACAACCAAACACCCTAATATTGGGTGATTTCAACTACCCTGCCATTAACTGGGAAAACTACTCGTACACCAACACCTTTGCCCAACGGTTCTTGGAATTCATAAATTCCAATGCCCTGCATCAACTAATCCATAGTCCCACCAGTGGCTCCAATATCCTAGACCTGGTCATTACCAACATGGGAAATCGATGCTCCACACCTATGGTCACCCCCTCGTTGGTCAGGTCAGACCATAAGCTAATCACCCTTAACATTCACATCCCACCTCCACCCCCCCAGTAAGGAAACCTCCATAAAAAACTTCTCCAAGACCATCATCATGCTACTCAAGTCAGAAGTTACAAACTTCATGACACCCATGCAGACAGGAACTGAACATTTGACTGCTGAGTCCTACACTAAGGCACTGTACGAGCACATCCACTCATCCATGAATTCTGTCATCCCAAATAGAACCAAGATGCTTTCCTCCAAAAAAGGAAGCCAATCTGGTGGTCCCCTGCCATAAACAAACTTTACAACAAAAGGAAAAAAACTGTTGCAGAAAAGAGGAAAATCCCAGGATGCAAAAAACTCCCTTACCAGCCTCAGTAAGAAGCTGAGATCCCTCATAAAATCCTCCAAAGCTAGTTACGAAAATAAAATTGCCAAAGATTCCAAAGACAACCACAAGGCATTCTATAATTATGTCAAGAATCTAAATGGCAATGCTCAGATCTGCTCTGAGCTACAACAGAATGGCATTAAATATACTGATCCCAAGGATATTGCCAATATCCTGGCAGATTGATTCTGTGCCAACTTCACCCCCCTCTCACCCCCTAAATGGCCCATCTCAATACTGGATGATTGCCACATTCCGGTAATAATGGCCACACAGGTAAAAAACGCACTCTCCAAAGCTAAGAATACAGCATCCATGGGACGAGATGACATCCCGGGCTGTGTACTACATGAACTACAAAATGAACTGGCACCTCACCTAAGTGTCATGTTTAATTATACCCTCACCTCAGGCTTCATGCCCACTGAGTGGCACACAGCTACAGTTATCCCACTCCACAAGGGGGGATCTACCTTGGATCCTGGGAACTACCACCTCATCAGTCTGATGAGCCTGATCTGCAAGGCCATGGAACGTATTATCATGGAACTTATAAACAAATACATTGGCAACCTTAAAACACTGGACCCCACCCAGTTTGAATTTGTGAAGGGCTGATCTTGTCTCGTGAACCTTATAGACTTCTTCAAATCAGTCTCCAGAGCCATGGATGAGGATAAGGCAGTCCACACAGCCTATCTGGACCTCACCAAGGCCTTTGACACCATCCCTCACTCTGGAATCATAGATAAACTTACTAAGCTAAGCTAGGCATTAATCCCTATGTCACTTGATGGGTTGCCAAGTGGCTTATTGACAGAACCCACACAGTAAAAGTAGCTGACTCCAAATACAGCTCCAGACAAGTGACAAGTGGAGTACCCCAGGGTTCAGTCCTGGGACCTCTCTTGTTTGGCATCTACTTCTCTGAAGTACAGGCCAACACTAAGGGACTCTGGTTAACAAAGTTTGCAGATGACTGCAAACTGGGAGCCTTTATTGAATCCCCAAATGATGTGGATACTCTACAAAAGGGCCTTACAGAAACAGATGCTTGGTGCCAGAGCCATGGGCTCAAGCTCAGTGCCAAGAAATGTATAGTTATCCCCTTTGGGAAAAAACATATACCCGTGAATTATCACATAGGTGGCAGTACACTAAACACCAAAAGTGTGATAAGAGACGTAGGGACACAGGTGGACAGTGATCTCACCATCAATAACCAGATCGCCACAATAGTCAGGAAATCCTTCTCTGTGACACACCTCATCACTAAGGGCTTTTCATCCAGAAAAAAAGGAGGTCATTGTCCAACTGTACTCATCCCTCATTAGACTCATTATATAATACAACACCCCATTTGGTGTGTACCTCTGAAGACATCTGCAACAACTGGAAAGGATGCAGAAATACCTCACTAAATGAATCACAGGCCTAAAGCAGATGCCCTATGCTGACTGCCTTAAAAAACTCCAGCTATACTCTGTCACATATCGTCTACTCCGAGGCGATCTCTGCTTAACATACAAGATCATGTCAAACCCAGAGCAGTTGGACATGCTACACTTAAAGAAATCCCAATCCCTCAGAGCCACACACTCCAGGGATCTAAATCTTGTCATCACAATAAACAAAACATGCTGGAGGGATAGGTTCCTAACCCAGAGACTCCCCAGACTCTGGAATAGACTGCCCATACATGTCAAGCAGAGTGCCTCTTTGGCCCTCTTCAAAAGGAACCTTGATGATTGGATGGGAGAAAGGAAATTCACCCCAGGGATCACGTCAGTCGCCTGCTAGAAAGGGGTCCAGGGAAGTAAATAGTGTGGGAAGAAATAGCCAGGAATTGTTATGGCTAGGCTTGTATAGGCCCTAGGGCCGATAGCCTAGTAACAACCTATGAACCTATAAAATGGCCTCTAATTAGTCTATTGTCACATCTGAGAACTACACCCTCTGGCCAGTATTTTCTTAACACCTGTGTCACCTTATTACTATATAGAAAAAAAAAACATAACTGTATCCTCCACTAAGAAAGACCTAGTCTTCCTGATTTAAACACAATGCTTAACTCTCCTTTTTATCCTGCATATGGCCTGTCCCAAAGTCTTTTTTGGATAACAGCTGTCTGTCATGTGAAATCTTGTGTGCTGTCTCCACAACCAATATATCATTACATTTTTTCCACATGACAGAGATTCTTTTTATGTATCTTGAGTAAGGGGTAGTGCATGTTAAAATGTGTTATTAGCACTCTTTTTTGTTACCAGTTTAGTACCATGTAATTTACTGCTGCTAACTCCAATTCTAACCCATAGCAATCCCAGTAACTAGTGTTTTTATTTCTGTTTTTATGTAGGACACAGCCCACTGTTGGTAAACCAGGTTCAAGGTCAATTGAAGTGTTTACAGACTCCTCATCCACTACAAAAGAAAAATGATCATCTTCCATCCTAACATGTTTAACTTTTCTAGCAGAATGTAAAAAGAATGGAGCTCCAGTATTATATACCTGTGTGTGTGTGTGTGTGTGTGTGTGTGTGTGTGTGTGTGTGTGTGTGTGTGTGCGCGCGCGTGCATGAGTGAATTTGTATGTATGTGTGTCTGTATGTGTGTATATGTGTGTTTGTGTGTGTGTGTGTGTGTGTGTGTGTGTGTGTGTGTGCGCACGCGCGTTTGTATGTATGTGTGTCTGTATGTGTGTATATGTGTGTGTGTGTGTGTGTGTGTGTGTGTGTGTGTGTGTTTTAATACTGTAGGTAAGACTACCATACCCCTTCAAAATGTATATAACAACTACAAGATCATACTTACCTTGAAGTAACTGATATTCAGGACACATAACTGAAAAAAACACCTGTAAATCACCACATGCAGAATGCACACAAACTCACACACTCATATACAGACACAAAGGCACACAAATAGACACACAGACATGTACATCAAATCTCTCATCGTTCACTCACTCACTCAGATGCGTATGCAGACGTGCCCAAAAAACACATCACACAACTCTGTCAGTCACAAACACACAAATCAAAAAATCAAAACATGCAAACCTCTGGTCTCTCACACACACACACACACACACACACACACACACACACACACACACACACACACACACACACACACACACACACACACACACACACACACACACACACACACACACACACACCAGCACCTGGAGGCACACTCAAACTCCAGAAAACCATCCTAAATAGGAAAAATAGCAGTTTTAATATTGGGCATAATTCACTTAATTGCAAGCATTCAAGATTGTGCTTGACAAATATGTATAAAGTCAGTATACATACACAATAAAAGTGTGCACTTGTGCAGTGGCTTTCAATGAGCCAGCACTCGACTACCAGGAGTACAATAAAGAGGAAGATCCCCTGGTCAGTATTACCCTTGGGTATCTCCTTATACCTGGCCTGTTGCAAAAGATTAGTATTTATTATCATTTTGTATATGAACACTAACAGCTACTTATCTAACAATCTAGACGAGGCAAGGTCAAAGCCCTTGTTTAGGTATGTGAAAAGGTTCTGCTGCTGTACTCATGAAAGTATAACGCAAGGAAAAGAAAGTGCTACAAATAACAAAAATTTTGTTTTTAAATGTACTTATGACTGCAGTTCACAAGTAGTTTGTCTTTTAGATGTATATGACCCGCAGTAGTTTATTTAGGGAAGTCGCATGCAAGGTTCATCTGTAGATTTTAGTCTATCATAGGAATATAAGAAAAATGGTCTGTGAACAACTTAATTGCCCAGCATTTTAAAGGAGAATATTCAGGAAATAAAGCTGAATTATTTTTGCAATATTGTTTCAAATGGGAGAACAACTGCCTAAGAATTAAGTTTAAGAAATTTACCGAAAAAAGAAACACCTTATACTTATGTTTAATACTTCACAACTCCAAGAGTTAAATAATGATCTTGTGTGGTAATGGTTTTTGTTTTTAATAATGAAAAATTAACAAAAGCTTTTATAATAAGTATTTCAGTATTCAGCCTTGGTTTTTAGTTTGTTCTTTCTCTTTTTTGACAGAATAGAAAGTACTATAGCTTTAAGAATTCAAAAATCCAATGGCAGTATTGAAAATTAAAAGTACCTGATTATAAATAGGTAGCTGGCACATTTAAGGGGTACCAGCATTTATTCTGTATTTACCATAAAGGCCTAGAGGCAGAGGTAAAAGGGATGTTAATATTCTGTATTCGCCATAAAGGCCTAGAGGCAGAGGTAAAAGGGATGTTAATATTCTGTATTTGCCATAAAGGCCTAGAGGCAAAGGTAAAAGGGATGTTAATAAATACAAAAGAAAAAGTATGCCTTCCTTTGTTTGCTGGTATGGGTTCTTTGGCTTGATAACTAAGGCAGTAAACAGAAAGGGGGATGGAAATACAACATACTTTCACTTTAGCAGACAATTAGAAATTATATCACAGAAAAGGGTCACCAACAACAAACTAAACTTGGAGTGGGTTATAGAATAACTTGGGATTCATCCATCCACAACCCCCCTTTTTCCCATTTTTTGCACAAGGGGTTGGGGTTTCCCTTCAACACTGACAATCATCTAGAGCCAAGGGTTACATTACTGGGTGACTATCCCTGCCATGGTAGTTCTTCCTCACCATACATTCACCCACACACTCACACCTATGGACAATTTAGAGTGTCTTTGGAATGTTGGAAGAAACCCATGCAGACACAGGGAGGACATGCAGACTCCCTATAGAAGGCACCCCAGCTGAGAAACAAACCAGGGAACCTCTTGCTGTGAGGCAACAATGCTATCCACTGTGCCACCCTCCATATAGAATGCGTTCAGATAGCATAGTTAAAACACTACAGAAAGATGCTAAGCCTAATAATAAATCAAGTCTGTTCACATGAAAGGATACTAACAGAGTTCCATAGAGACAATAGAGTGGAATGATCCCTTTTCATATCTAAATAAGTGGTAATGAAGAATATGTGTAAAGAAATACATATAGTTTTCACTGAAGTGCAAAGATATGTGTCAGAGCTGGCATGCAAACAGCTGTAGAAAGACAGAAATGTATTTGGCAAGATTGACAGAACTTTTGAAAATAAAAATAAAACTAGTAAGGATGCACTGCAAATGATAAAATTCAGAGGAATCTAAGGGTAGTTTTTGTTGTGTCTCCTAGACTTATAAAAATTTCTTGTATGCATTGAAAGCAGGTAGCATTCAGCAAAGGTTCTGTTATTGATGCTGGCAAAAGACTTCAACACACACTTCCCTTATGGCAGTAACTTTTTTTTAAGTCACACCCCTAGACAGTGCTAGCTTTGCCTGTCTTGAATTATCTGAGTATACCTTAGGCCCGATTCCAAAAGACCTACAACAGTGGAAGTGGCAACTTACAGTGAGATCAGGTCTTTTGGAATCTGTTCACTGGTGTAAGCCTGTTTATAGATAAGGCCTTAATACCAAAGTAAGTCACTTACACTGAGAGCATGTCTTTCAAAATCAGGGTAGATTTACACTGAGACCAACTCTTTTGGAATCTGACCCCATATCTTCCCTTCCAAAAATGATTGCCAGTATACTGTTACTTGTCTTTTGTATACATACCTCATACAAGAAAGTACTATAGCTTTAGCATTTACAGTTTTGATGCAAACATTTTGGAGTTCACCTCTATGTTACAGTAGTATGACTTTGCACAGTAATTTACTGCATTTCTAACACATGAAAATGCTTACAGATGTATGGAATTGATAAACAAAGAAACTGGTATACAAAAGAGCACCATGCATAAAATGGAATAACATTTTGCATTACATCTGTAAATCAAGCCTTTAAGGCTTGAATAGTACATGACATTTTGTCCCTGTGGCAGTAGGTAAGCATTATACAGAAAGTTGGTTGAGAACCAGCTCAACAGGAACAGTGTCTACTTCCTGGTTAATGATACTAGTTACTCAGTGTCTCTCGCAGTGTTTACAATGGCAGAAAATATATTCTGTTTATTTTTTCTCATAAGGTCTTGAGTCCCCTTCACCAAGTATGAATGGGGTGATTGGTAAGTAATATCACAGCTCCCTGGGTCTTGGTATCCTAAATCCACATTTCTTATCCTGATACAAAAAACTTAGGCCTCTGGCATGACACTTTCTGTTAAGGAACAGAGCATGATTCTGTCTTCTCCCCCTCTCTGTTAGGTACATTAGACAGACTAAGGACCATGGTTAAAGGTGGAAAATACAGCACTGTGGTGTGAAGTCTCCGCTCTATTAAGTGTTAGGATAGAGTATATCCACCATGAAAAAAGATGTCACTCTATAACTGAGTGGTTAGAGATACAGATCTTAATTGTTTTTAACAGACTCCTCAACATTTTTATATGATATTCACACCGGTGGTGCTTGTGAATGCATATTTCTCTGAATATTTGAATGATGTATGTTATGAAAACTTAGATTTATTTGCCGCAAAATAGGATTTCAGGGTTGCCATGTCAGCCAACATGGACTTTAGACACAACACCACATTCTGTTATTTTGTGGGGGTTAGTTTGGCAATTTCTACGAATCTTGAGAAGCAATCCAACACTAGTTGTAATTAGTACTATTGACAGTAAATTTATCTATCCTGACTATGGACAAGGCCTCCCAGGTAAATCAAGTGGCATTAATGGATCCCCTGGATTGGCTCACTGTTTGATACAGTCTCTGCAATTTAGCGCAAGCTCATTTATATGTCCACTTAATATATGTCCACTTAACCCTGGCTACAACTTTGCATCTCTAGCACTTTGTTTGCATTTCACAACCCCTGTTAACCCTTAGTTACTTGATCAAGGACACCATTGCACTTGGCTGCAGTTGTTGACAACTTAGAGACTTTTAAAATGAGACCATTTGTAACTACGAGATGCCATTTCTGGCCAGTACTGCTTCAGATCACCATCCAGTTTGTTTTGGTCCAGCTATCCATTTCGACAGAAAGATATCACTTGAGAACATGTGTTATTGTCTCACAGCTTTTGCTGGGGCTGAACTAGGTAAGTTATCCATCACAATGTCTGTGTAAACACTGGCATCTTCCATTCGATCTGTGGCTAATTTCTTGCATAAGACAAGATATCTGCTGCCAGCAAAGTCCTGCTTGGGACATGACTGATACTATATAAGTACGTCATGAGTCTGAGCTGAATTTTCTGTGTCATGGGTCGAACTATAGCTACAGACTGGATACCCAGCATGCTCGTTAGAGGTTTGTGATGAGTCTACAGTTAAAAGTGTTGGCATATAAGGACGTCTTTTACCCTTTCATAATTCTAGATCTGGGATAGACTTTTTTTTTCTATCTGTAAGTATCACTACTCCATCTTGGACAATGACTAGGATGGATATGTGACAGGTGTCCACTGGTCTCCATATTTCTGAAGAAGGATGCCTTCCAGGACATCTGACAAGTCATCTGCAAGCAATTTAAATTCTTTGTTTGGATCATCCAGAATGTAAACAGGAAGCGATGTCTCAAGTGGTTGTATATGCTTTTTGCTGTGCACAGACACTATCAGTACGTCTTACACAGCCAGTCTCTCAGTGTCTTGTTTTTTGGACCAAGGTACAATACATTTGCACTGCTGGTTAACTATCTCAAGGAAGCTCCTGACTTCAATGAAATTGGATGTTGTCTTTATCTTCAGGACTGTACTGGGTTCTTTGGGTCAGATCTTATATTATTAGCAGCAGGGATGTGACCCAGAAATGTATTTATTTATTTATTTGACATTTGTTAATCGGGATAGTCCATCTGAGCAAAAGCCCTTTTTCAGTGGAGGCCTGGGGAGAGAAGCTCCATAATACAAGTAAGCAAGAAAATTTACAAAATTGAAGATGAATACAATGAAAAATTTACAATAAAACAGTTAAGCAAATGTAGATAAAGCTCCACAGTACACTATAGTAAGAGGCATTATAACATTGAAGGACAACATAGCAAAGAAATTTACAATAAAACATTTGAATGAATTTACATAACACACTGGGTTACCTTCAGAGGGTAATTGTACAATACAGGGCAGTTAAGTTAGTTGTGGTAGTAGGGAAGGGAGAATAGAGAGGATAGTAATAGAGAAAGGGGCGGGGTCATGTGGGATGATACTTCACGTTTGCTCAGCTCATGCTGGCCCATGCACAGTGTGTTGCATAGAGAAAGGGGCGGGGTCATGTGGGATGATACTTCACGTTTGCTCAGCTCATGCTGGCCCATGCACAGTGTGTTGCATAGAGAAAGGGGCGGGGTCATGTGGGATGATACTTCACGTTGCTCAGCTCATGCTGGCCCATGCACAGTGTGTTGCTTGCTACCTGAATCCTGTTGAACACAGTGTATAGTCTGGCATCAGGCTCTGACTAGGTTTCCCCCTCTAGTAATCCATCTGAGACCACTGATATCTTGTTTTGCATGTCTTCTGCAGCTGAGACAATTCCAAATGGCAGCATACTGATGAGGTAATGGCCAAATTAAGTAATAAACATGGGGCATTAGGCAAATTCTTCAGACAGCAGGAACAATTCGCTCCAGCTGGCATTCTCAGTGTGTGCTCCACAGATGACAAAAAGTACTTTTCTCTGTACACTGCTTCACTGAATCTTGATAGAAGAACAGAAATCTGTGCAATGCTAATTACCTTCGCTACAAGCACCATGCACAAACACCAATTTATTTGCACCTCCAATGTGGGTATGACTCCTATCCCTTCCATGCATCAAAGATCCCCCCGGACTTTATCTAGCCTGGATATTGCAACTCATCTAGGTGTCTCAAGGGAGCAGAGGTCAGCACTGTCCTTGAGATTTATGGTACATGGCTCTCACAGTGTGCCTAAGGTAGTACACAGCTGTGGGTGAATCTCTGTCACTATTTTAGCATAAGTATCCATTCTGGACACTAGCTTGAGATGTGCAGTGGCTGGCATGGCCAGCAAAGCACTATGTTGGTTATTGACTAAACAAATGGATTCCTTAAGACTAAATTCTGCTTTTCAGAGCAATTTGCTTGGCACTCCTAAAACATAAAGTGGTACTCCTCCAGGACCAGTCACTTTTTAGGTTTAGTCAGTGAACTGTTTGTCTCTGATGTTCTTTTAGACATGATGTATGTGATGTGGGATTTCTGTTCAGTCAATTCCTGTAGCAGTTTGGAATTTTACTTTGTAACCTCAGGCAAACAGTTCAGCAGAGCAGTGCTTTACCCTGCATTCACTCTTCCCAGAAACAAGGCCTCACCATCCGTTTCCACATCATGCCCAGTCCTAACTCTGTTTCAGATATTCTAGAAATGCTCCTTCTTTCCTCTGGAATAGTATGTTTTGACTACACTGTTGTTTTGAGTGACCTGACTTCCCATACCTGTAACAAGATTTCCGTGAAAGTTGTTTCTCCACTGCTGATGCACCCTGTCCAGGCTCTGTGCCTTTTTTATTTCATGGGTTTTTGCTTTTTGACTTTAGCAGAAATGGCATCAATCACTGCAGCATTTTTAATGTTATCATTATTGTCTCTAAGGCTTGTTTGCTGCCTTTAAATTATCTCAGGATATGTTGCCATGATCTTTGTTTTTACCTGGGTCAAAATTATGACCAGGTTTTTGACAAAAAACGAGTCTCTTAGTCCAACACTAATATATACAGATCAGTTCATCATAGAATGGGCTATGCTTTTTTGCCAAGCCATGTGATGGAGAGATAAAATAATCCACTGTTGTGAATGTAGTTTCCCTCTCAGGTTAAATTTCACGTTTTCATAAACCCCATTATTTTTCAGGATAAAGAAGCTCTTTAAGATCTCTTTTGCTGTCTAATTCTCTGCCTTTTGCCTTTGCATTACATTTAGGCTTCTCATTGCAACATCTTCTTCATCCCTCATACATTAAATTAAAATATTCACCTGATTTGCTTCAGTAAACATGCATGTTGCTTGCCAGATGAAATAATCTGAAGTGCCTTGCCTTATCAGTTTTTCTCATTCTTGAGGCTTCAAACAACTGAATGGTTCAGACAGTTGTATTGTGAACATGGCCCTTGCAGGATATGAACAAGCGACTGTGGCTACAGCCCATATTTCTCTGCTAGTCTTTGGCTCAAACAAAAAAGATAGCAACCACAGGAAACAGTCCACACTGATATTTATTAAATGCTTTTCGTTCAGTTATTAACCAGAACTTTGTCAGATAAAACCAATCTAGTCTTTGGTTCATATATTTTTTTCCTGCAGCTTTATGCTGAAATATTTCTCCACAGACTTTCTTACACTTTCTTATGTTCATGTTCTCTCTTTTTTTTTTTTCAACAAGCTTGTTATGGCACTTCTGGCATCATATGAAGTCCAATACCCCTGACCTTGTCTTTGAGGCAGGTCTGTTACACAGATGAAAAAAGCAATAGATGAAGACCTGTTATAATGCATCTGATGGTACTGCATTATCATCCGATCAGCATCTGCCCATCCTCCACTCTGGTATCCCATGAGCGGGAGCAACTGTTCCCATTGCCCTGCAAGAGCTATGCCTCTGGCTAAATCCATTTTCTTGGTTTGCCTGATTTGGATTATTCAATTGCATCATATTTGTAGCAGATGATCTAAAGGTAAAGGTAAGCAACCGATGTGTCAAAGCAGCAAAGAAGGAGAGGGAAGTGGTTTACATAATGGTTGAGGTCTTTATCTCACAGAGACAAAGTGCAGGGTTTGATTCTAACCTCTTGTTGGCTAAGCTTGTAATGGTCTGCAGACTGGTAGCGTAATATTTACCTACGTCCCTATAAGGGCAGGCTATGGCTTCACTACTGAAAAATAGGAAGTTCTTCATATTTATAGTGTATTGGCTAATTTGGAATATTGTGTGTAACTCCAGGCACTCCATTTTCACAAGGACCTTGACAGATTGGAAGCTTTTAAGAGGAAGGCAGTACAAATGCTATATATGGTCTTCAATGCAAGACAGATAAACACAGACTAGAAAAGTGTAATTCATACAGGCCTGAAAAAAACAAGGTTTCTTAGTCTCCTGAGTTAAAATGTTTGAGCAGCTTTTCTGTGTTGGCAAGCTGGTCAGATAGGATACATTCAACAGTGGTGCCATATTCCCTTTGGATACTATGGCACTGTAATCCAGTGTAATTTTACTCTTTTAGAATAAAAATAATAAAGAGCTGACTGTCTTAGTTTCTCACTAATGTTCCCGATGTGTTAAAAATTCCACAGTTATGAAAAGAAGTTTTAAAGTGCTCATTTAAACTGTTTACTGTATTTAAGTAGAAGTGCTAATAATCAGTTCAGTGACTGGAGAACCAAGTTAACTGTTCACCAGATAGGCTAATTGTGAGATGATGTCATAACTAACAGCAATTCTTTCACTGGGGGATGTTCTCCTTCCCTTCTTCATCCTTTTCATCAACCGCCTGACGTTCTTCACAAGAACATGGCCTGGGCTCCTTATCACAAGTCTCAGAGATGTAACTAAGAGTCTTGCAAATGTGAAAATCAAAGTGTGATTCCCGAGTCCATACAAAACTTTTCAAAAATTCCTGTATTTCCATTACAACAGTTTTGCACCCTTGACGTGGGGGGGGGATACCCTTAGTACTTATATATATAATAACTTTCAGCAGGAACCCCATGACCTGAGGTACTTTTCCTCCTGCTGCTGTGGCAATGGCAGGACTGACCATGAAACCGCCTGCTTCTGGTGCCTTATTTGTAACCCTGTGCTTAATGCATGCCTGTCTAACCTGAAGTGTTTATGAGTAATGGGTTCTCTCTTCACTACCATAATCTCAACTGTCTCTTCCTGTATACCTCAGATACATTTTATTTTCACCAAAGAAAAAAAAAATCAATCAATAAGTAAAATTTAAGAAGAAACAAAAACAGATGTTCACATTATCCCAAATATATGGCAAAAACAAACATAACCCACAAAAAAGAAAGCAGAAATATGAAAATCAAAAGCCAGCTAGAACTTGATTTAACAATTTTTTGCTAACAAAACACTAAGACACAAACCATATATTTTGTTTTGACCATGTAGTCTCCTTATTGTTAACAAAACTAAACTTATTCTCAATACATCACATAAAAGGGGATTATTGTATGTAACTGCACAGGCATGCAACTTCCATAGCGCTGATTACATGATGATTACTTACCAATGAACCTATGAACCTATGATGAATCCAGTTTTACCTGCTTTGGTATCAGGTTAAATTCTTTTGAAATTCACAGATGAAACTGGCTTTTAAGCCAACGTTTTCATGAAGCACCATACAAAAGCAAAACTGACAACTTTATTATATCTTCTTCAATGCAAAAAATGATGCCATGCATCTAATGTTCAGATCATAATCTTTTGACTTTAAATGATTATCGATAACTATGAGGTAAACTGTAAGGTGTCCTACAAGATAATGAATGAGAAAGAAAAGATGAAAGCACTGCTGACCTGTACCTGGACTTTTATTTGAGTGGTTCATTTTTCAGGATTTTTATCCCTGTTGTAAGTTTTAACTTGTCCTGAGCAGGCTCCCAAAAAGAGGGTAGTAATTTGTATTTCAGCAGCTAAGACCTGCTAATCCTGCCTTGGATCAACTTATCCACACCCCCACCAGGGGCAGCAATATCCTAGACCCGGTCATTACCAACATGGGTGACTGGTGTTCCACACCAGAGGTCAATTCCTCGGTCAGATCTGACCATAAGCTAATCACCCTAGACATCCACATCCTGCCCCCACCCCCATTCAGGAAACCACCGTAACAAATTTCTCCAAAGCCAACTTCACGCTTCTTAAGACAGAAGTGGCAAACTTCACGACACCCATGCTGACGGACAGTAGAGATATGACTGCTGAATCATATACAATTGCACTTTATAAGCACTTACATGAGTGCATGGATCATGCTATTCCTAACAGAACCAAGATGCTATGCTCCAAAAAAAGGAAGCCAATCTAGTGGTTCCCTGCCTTAAACAAACTCTACAACAGTAGAAAGAAACTGTTGCAAAAAAAGAGTAAAATCCCATAATTGGAGGAACTCCCTGGTCAGCTTCAGTAAGAGGCTGAGATCCCTCATAAAATCCTCCAAAGCTAGTTACAAAAACAAAATTGCCACTGATTCTAAAGACAACCACAAAGCATTCTATAGCTATATCAAGAATCTCAATGACAACACTCATATCTGCTCTGAGTTACAGCACAATGGTACTAAATATACAGAACCAACTGATATTGCCAACATCCTGGCAGATAGGTTCAGTGCTAACTTTACTCCCCTCTCACCCCCTAAAGGGCCCATCTCTATACTGGAAGAATGCAAAGTTCCTGTAATCACGGCTGCATAGGTAAAAACACACTCGCCAAAGCCAAGAACACAGCATCCATGGGACCTGACAACATCCCAAGCTGCATTCTACATGAACTACAGAACAAACTGGCACCCCACCTAAGTATCATGTTCAGTCATAGCCTCACCTCAGGCTTTGTGCCCACTGGATGACGCATAGCGATGGTTATCCCACTCCACAAAGGGGGAGCCACCACGGACCCCGGGAACTACTGCCCCATTAGCCTGACGAGCCTGGTCTGCAAGGCCATGGAATCATGGAACTTATAAACAAAGACATTGGTAATCTCCAAACTCTGGACCCCATGCAGTTCAGGTTTGTAAAAGGCAGATCATGTCTCCTAAACCTGATAGACTTCTTTGAAGCAGTCACCAAAGACGTAGACGAGGGTAAGGTGGTTCACACAGCCTATCTAGATCTCGCCAAGGCTTTCAACACCATCCCCCACTCTGGAATTATAGATAAACCCACTAAACTAAGTATAAATCCCTGTGTCACAAGATGGGTTGCCAACTGGCTCACTGACAGAACCCATGCTGTGAAAGCAGCAGACTTCAAATCTGACTTCAGACAAGTGACAAGTGGAGTACCACCGGGTTCAGTCCTTGGTCCTCTCCTGTTTGGTATTTACTTCTCTGAAGTACAGGATAACACAGAAGGCCTTTGGCTAATGAAGTCTGCAGATGACTGCAAACTAAGAGCCATAATCAAAACTCCTAACAATGTGAGCATCCTACAAAAGGGCCTTACTGAGACAGATCCCTGGCGTCAAAGTCATGGCCTCAAGCTCAATGCCAAAATGTGCATTGTCATCCCCTTTTGTAAAAACTTTGTACCCATGAACTACCACATAGGCGGTAGTCTACTTAACACTGAAAGTGTGATAAGAGACCTTGGGACACAGGTGGACAGTAGTCTCTCCTTTGATAATCACATCACCACAGTAGTCAGGAAATCCTTCTATGTGGCACATCACATCACAAAAGGTTTCTCATCCAGGAAAAAAGAGGTCATTGTTCCCTCTACTTGTCTCTCATTAGACCCATTATAGAGTACAATGCCCCTTTTGGTATGTACCTCACAAGACATCTACAACAACTGGAAAGGCTGCAGAAATACCTCACAAAGAGGATTTCCGGCCTCAAACAGATGCCCTACGCAGACGGTCTCAAAAAACTCCAGCTTTACTCCGTTGCATATCGCCTACTCAGAGGCAATCTCTGCCTAACATACAAAGCTATGTCAAACTCAGAGCTGTTGGACATGCTCCACTTAAAGAAATCCCAGTCCCTCTGAGCTACACGCTCTAAGGACCTAAACCTTGTCACGACAATAAACAGAACATCCTGGAAGGATATATTCCTGCCCCAGAGACTTCCCATACTCTGGAACAAACTACCTATCAATATCAAACAAAGCTCCTCATTAGCACTCTTCAAGAAAAATCTCGATGATTGGATGGGAAATAGGAAATTCACCACAGGGATCACTTCTGTGGCTCTGCTCGACAGGGGCAAAGGAAAATAATTTTCTTGGGTGGTGAATGCCACCGTATCTTTTTGGCTAGGCTTATATAGGCCCTAGGGCCAATAGCCTAGTACCTACCTATGAACCTGAGAAAGAGCCCAACCTTTTTGTCTACATGGGAGATGAACGATTAGCTTGGTTCTCCAGTCACTGAACTGATTATTAGCAGTTCCAGTTAAATACAGTAAACAGATAAAATGGGCACTTTAAAAGTTCTCCTAACTGTGGATTTTTAAACACATCAGGGACATTAGTAAGAAACTAGGCAGTCAATTATTTATTATTTTATCCTAAAGGACTAAAATTCCTTTCCAACTGTTCGAAGAGATCACCAGAGAAGTTGCATTAAGAAGTATAGCTCATTCTGAAACAGAGTTAGCTAAAGGCACTGTTTAAATGTACTTTCTTCTTGTCAAACTAACATACCCAAACAAAGAACTGATAAAGGAAGCTGCATATTAGCCTAGAATTAAAGGGTAACTAGTAAATATTTTAAACCAAGACAATAGCTCTCAGGTTTCAAAGGGGATCAACTAGTTAGCGTACTATGTAAAGTAATCACTGTCTGTCATCTTTAAGGGGTAGTCATATAATTTGTATGCCTTTTTATACAAAGCGAAAGCTGTTTAATCTCAGAAACAGAGGACAGGCACAAACTTACTTTTGTAGACCTCATAGTTGATGGTTACTTTACATAGTGCAAGAATTGTTATATATTCTACTGAGAACATTGCTTTTTATCCCTGCCTTAGTATCTGTGAGAAATTTAAATTTACTCCAGAGCTGGAGACAAACATCTCAGCAAACAACACCCAAGGTGTGCATGTAGATACTTCCACAAGAACGTATGCTGATGTTCCCATGATTTCTCCAATCGGTTTGTGTTGAATATAACCAAATCTCAGGAACCTCAGGCACATAACAAAATGCAGACACACAGTCCAAAGCCCATACTGCTGAGTAGACACAGAGCTGACCATATCTCTCAACCTCTTAAAGCAAGAAATCTGGACAAAGCCTTAAATAATGGGGGGGAGGGTGCCCAAAAATATGGACAGATTTAAATATTGCTCTTATAAACTTAGAAACATTTTCTGAAGGATTTGAAGTCTGAAACTCAATTGTATGTAATTATTTATTGATTTCAATCCTCAGAGATTTACCAGAAAACCACAAATTTTATGAGGTATAGAACAGAGGTAGGATGCAAAAATCTGGACATTCGGTGAAAATCTGGACAGTTGAGAGGTATGGAAATGACATACTTGGGCACCTGAGGCATACTGAAGGGGGAGCAGAGAGTGCAGTCCACCTTGGGTGCAAACAGTAAAGGGGTGCAGCCATGCTTTTAAATATTTTTCACATTTAAAAACTTAAAAGTAGATCCAGATCCTTTAAAAGGCAGTCTTCTTTAAGAATGTGTCTGCACATCCTTATGTGCGTTGATGCACGTACCTGTGTATACTCCTTTTCAGTATTCTGTCAATTTAAATATGTGTGTGTGTGTGTGTGTGTGTGTGTGTGTGTGTGTGTGTGTGTGTGTGTGTGTGTGTGTGTGTAAGAGAGAGAGTTAGCTAGCTAGAACAACTCTCAAATCTGGACAAAGCCCAAAATAATGCGGCGATAAAAGACCAAAAATAGGGACAGATTTTAAATATTGCTCTTATAAACTTAGAATGTTGCTAGAATAACATAGTTCATAGGTTCATAGTTTCATACTAGGCTATCTGCCCTAGGGCATTTATAAGCCTAGCCAGAGTATGTTTGGCTTTCGCCACCCATTTTAAATTAATTTTGCTATGCCTTATTTTGAGGTTAGTATACTGTGCCTCTGTCTAACAGTGACACAGAAGTGATAGCTGGGGTAAACCTACGATCTCCCATCCACTCATCAAGATTCCTCTTGAAGAGAGTCAATGTGGGACTCTGCCTAACCTGGACTGGGATTTTATTCCAGAGTGAAGGGAGCCTCTGGGTTATGAATCTGTCCCTCCAGCATGTCCTATTTATTTCAGTGCTGAGGTTCAAGTTTCTTGAGCACGTAGCTCGATGGGATCTGGATTTTCTGAGGTGCAGCATGTCCATTAATTCCGGGTTGGACATGGCTTTATACGTCAGGCACAGATCGCCTCTGAGCAGGCGGTATGCCACTGAGTAGAGCTGGAGTTTCTTTAACCGGGCAGCATATGGCATCTGTTTGAGCCCTTTGATCCTCTTGGTGAGGTACTTTTGGGGTCTTTCCAGTTGCTGCAGGTGTCTGGTAAGGTACATCCCAAAAGGGGCATTGTACTCAATTATGGACCTGATGAGGGATGAGTAATGAGACACAATGACCTCCTCTGATCTAGATGTGAATCCCTTCATGATTAGGTGGGCTATATAAAATGTTTTTCTAACCACTTTGGCCACGTGGTTGTCAAATGAGAGATTGCTATCAACTTGGGTCCCCAGGTCCCTAATGACTTCTTCTGTACTTAATGGATTACCACCTATGTGGTAATTTGTGGGCACTTTGTTTTTGCCAAAGGGGATGACTATATACTTTTTGGAGTTTAGCTTGAGGCCATGGCTCTGGCACCAGTTGTCTGTTTCTATGAGGCCCGTTTGGAGGATGCTTGTGTTGGCTGGAGAGTTGATTATGGCACCCAGTTTGCAGTCATCTGCGAACTTGGTCAGCCACAGTACTTCCGTGTTGGCCTGTACAGCCGAGAAATATATACCGAACAAGAGAGGTCCCAGGACTGAGCCTTGTGGGATGCCACTTGTAACTGGTTTGGAGTCTGACATGGCTCCAGCAATTCTAACCATGTGGGTTCTGTCCTTGAGCCAGTTTGCAACCCATCTAGTGACATAGGGGTTTATATTTAAGCTGGTGAGCTTATCTATAATGCCCGAGTGGGGTATTGTATCGAAGGCTTTTGCAAGGTCCAGGTAGGCTGTGTGTACCACCTTCCCCTCGTCAATGGCCTTGGTGACTGTTTCAAAGAAATCGACCAGGTTTAAGAGGCAGGATCTTCCCTTAACAAAGCCAAACTGGGTAGGATCCAGTGTCTGTAGGTCCCCAATATCTTTATTTATGAGGTCCATGATGATCCTTTCCATAGCTTTGCAGACCAAGCTAGTCAGGCTTATGGGGCGATAGTTTCCAGGATCCGTTGAGGCACCACCTTTGTGGAGAGGGACCACTGTTGCTGTACACCACTCTTTGGGTACATATCCTGTAGTAAGGCTAAGATTGAACAGTAGTTTTATGTTTGGGTTTAGCTCTTCTTGGAGTTCATGTAGGGCGCAGCCGGGACACCATCTGGTCCCATTGATGCTGTGTTTTTGCTTTGGAGAGGGCGGCTCTTACCTGAGCATCTGAGATGTCACCGGGGCAGCACTCTGTTGGGATAGATATTTGCCCTTTTGGTGGGGGGGGGGGAGAAGTTTGCACTGAACCTGTCAGCTAGGATGTTGGCAATGCCTGTGGGCTCAGTGTATTTTTTGTCATTTTGGACTAATTCTGAGCATATCTGGGAATTCCCACCCAGGTTCCTAACATAACTAAAGAAAGCCTTGTGATTATCCTTAGTATCCTGTGAAATTTTTCTCTCAAAGCTGGCCTTAGATGATTTTATGAGTGCCCGTGGTTTTTTGCGAATACTGATCAGAGATGCCTTCCCTTTTTGGGATTTTGCTCTATCATGTAGTAGCTTCCTCCTTCTATTGTCTCAGCATGCATTTTCTGAACAACATGAAGTCTGAAAGTCAAATGTATGTCATTATTTAAAAACTTCATTCCTCAGTGATTTACCAGAAAACTACACATTTTGTAAGCAACTGACAAAAAATATGACACAAAAATCTGGATAGTCTGGACAGTTGAGAGTTATGCAGGTTAGCAAATTTCCTCAGGCTCAAACCCTGTACCTTTGTTACAGGAAACAACAGCCTGAATCCTTTACACCAACTACCAAACTAGTAACAAATGAGTTTTGGTGCATTTTCAAGGAACTGAGTTTCAGTGCATGTGCATGAAATTGTAAGCTTCACTGCATTTTCGACTTTTGTAAGCATCAAGGAAGAGAGGTTTACTGCTGCTCATGCTTTGTTTTCAGTGTGCATCTGTTTTGTTTAGCAAATAGGTAGCATACTTGCTTTTTGATGCAGAAGGCTGTGGGTTCTACTCCCACAGTATGTAGATGGATTACTGATACTGTGTTGTACTTAAAGAGGGGTTGGGGTGCTGCAGTTCTGAGTGTGTCCTCCTCTGGATGAGATACTTAGTAACATTGAATCTGTTGCCAGTTTGCCATCCGTTCCCTATTGAAATATTACCAGCTTGCCAGTTTTTTTTTACTGTAACATAAGCAATTCATTCTTTAAGGGCAGTAGGCAGTGAATTTGTAGATGAAAAACACTGAATATAAAGTTGTTTGCTAACAACAACCTCTCCATTAGTTACAGATCTCTTTGTGTGGAATTATTCAGATGAATTTTTACTTCTGCAAAGATTGCACATATTGACTAGCATTGGTGGAGTGTAATGACAGAAGTTGGAGTGGCCTTTTGATTTTGAAATGTTCTGAAATGGACAGTTTTGTCATTATTGGGTAATACATCTAATATCATTGCTTACTGGAAAAATGTTCAAAATACAAAGTTATTACACTTTAACAAATGGTACTATAATATACAAGGAATATAATTTAATACAATCAGGAAGGTGAATCAAAGAACCATGTACGTATGCATTCATTGTTTTGAAAATGTGTGCAAGGGGCTTATGGTATGAAAACGTCCCAAAGGTAAACTTTATCTGTCACTGGACAGATGCATTTTCTTTGGATGTGAGATTCAATGGCAGAGAAGTTTACAGTTAAAGCTAAGTCTGTTTTCATTGGGACACTGTATTGTTTTGTTTAGCAAATGTCTATTAGTGTTTGTGCTGTAAATTTTGAAATAAAAGTTGTAAATGTAATCCAAATATCTGTAATCACTGTAGAAATAAAGAAAAAATGGTCTGCATGCGGAGAGGTTTGAACAGTGGTTATGGTTACTGGGGAAAATAGCTAAGTAATGGGACATTGGAATGCCTGTGGGGGGGTGCTGTGTGTGTGTGTGTGTGTGTGTGTGTGTGTGTGTGTGTGTGTGTGTGTGTGTGTGTGTGTGTGTGTGTGTGTGTGTGTGTGGTGTGCGTAGGGCCCGATCCATTATACCGCCTATGGCTCCATTTGACCATGATCCAGCTCTGAAGTAAATGCTTTGTTTCTTCCTCTTTTGAGCATCCGTGTGTCCGTGCATCCATGCTTGAAAATGTGGTATAGGAAAGGAACTATAGACAAGACTGGAGAGAATCGCAGTTATTTTTAAAGTTGACAGCTGCCTTCTAGTTGTACAGCAATAGAATGCAGCAGAGTTTTGCAGTGAAAAAGTTTTTTGTTTTTTTTTGTTTAATTGAACCCGGCAAACTGGATTAATCACAGCAAGTGAATCAGTCAGGGCATTATGGACTGCCAGACTGAAGGTGAGTATTTTTATGTGAATATAACCAGACTTTCTTTCTTATTTTTGGAAAGGGGAGGGATTATGGCGGCTGGGTTATTGTATGTGCCTGTGTGTGTTTCTGTATTTGCATTTGTCTTAATATTTTAAAATTTGGCTTGTGTGTGTGTGTGTGTGTGTGTGTGTGTGTGTGTGTGTGTGTGTGCATGTGTGTTTGTGTGTGTGCACGTGTGTGTATGTGTGTGTTTGTGTGTGTGCACGTGTTTGTGTGTGTGTGTGTGTGTGTGTGTGTGTGTGTGTGTGTGTGTGTGTGTGTGTGTGTGCACGTGTGTGTGTGTGTGTGCACGTGTGTGTTTGTGTGTGTGCACGTGTTTGTGTGTGTGTGTGTGTGTGTGTGTGTGTGTGTGTGTGTGTGTGTGTGTGTGTGTGTGTGTGTGTACATGTGTGTGTGTGTGTGTGTGTGTGTGTGTGTGTGTGTACATGTGTGTGTGTGTGTGTGTGTGTGTGTGTGTGTGTGTGTGTGTGTGTGTGTGTGTGTGTGTACGTACGCGTATGTGTGTGTGTGTGTGTGTCTGTGCATGTGTTTAATTATTTTCAAACTGGATATTTGTGTTCTTTTTTGTTTATTGTATTCTTTATGTCCTCTTTTTGTTTTGGTGGTGTGGGGGTAGTTAGCTGGGCTGTGGGTTAAAGTAACTCGCTTTTTCATTTCCTCAGCTTAAATTATGCCATCAAGGTTGGCATGTGAATATTTGTGTTAATAAATTGAAATATTTTTATCCTTTTCTGTTGCAGGGGTTGGCCAGCTGTGTTGTGGATGAATGTAACATATCCTAAATTTTTCACTTGGTCAATTTAAATTACACCTTTAAGGTGTGTTTGTGTCCATAAATCTGATTATTTATTCTTTGGGGGGGCTGGCAGTAACTGTCCTTTTCATATTATTTTAAAGGCTAGCTAGTGTACATTTGTGTGAAATGAATGTAATTGTTTTGGGTGGGGGGCTAGCTGTGCTATGGGAAGTTATCCTCTTCATTGTCTCAGCTGAAAGTTTGGGATCAAGGTTTGGCTAGTCTGCATTTGGGCAAACTAAACTGGAATATATATGTTTTTCTTGGGAGGGGTGGTTAGTTGTGTTGATGATAAAATAAATGGTGCACTGTTTAAAGGCTGGCATTAATGGCTTGGGTGCATTTGTATGAAATAAATTGGAACATTGTATGAAACACATTTGAAACTCTCCCCAATTTTACAGAATATTCTTGTATTTGCTTAATATGTTTGGTCTGCAATTTACTGTCATACTGTTTGCTAAGTTTACAGTCTGCCTTTCCATGACTAGTGTGCATTTGCAAGAAGTATGTTGCAATCTTTACTCTCTCTCTGTCTGGGAGTATTTGTAAAACCAAGTTGAAACTTCCAGATTTTACAGAATATCCCTGTGTTTGCTTCATGTTGAGCTGTTCTTAATAGAATTTGGGGTCAACTGTCCACACTCCTTGAAGGCTTATGTTAAGCCGAGGTGCTAGGGTGCTTTCTTTGGTGTTATTGACAGAATATTGTTTTATTAAATTCATTTTCTTGGCTTATATCTGAACGTTTGTTGTGTTTTACATTTATCCCAACTGTTGTTGTTTTTTGTCTACATAAGTTACCAAATCCCAAACTGCTGGGTCAGCTCTTAGGAGTGTATTGTCAATGTCATACTCAACTTTCCAAAGAAGACGATAATGCATTTATGAAATTTAGCTGTAGACCATGATTCTGGTACTAATTATTTGTTTGGGACAAGCCTTTCTGTACGACGGCTGTCTTTTGAGGATTTGCTGGCCAGTGTTTTGTTTTACTTCATGATTACTAAAAGCAATTGTCATTGAGGAGGAGGTGTTAGAAAAAAAACTCCATTGGAAAACTCCAAGGGAGGCTATTTTAAAAAAGAAAAACGTTATGCTCTGGGTGTCAAATATGCTAGGTACATCATTGTTGGGCACACAGTAATTGCTGTGAGGGGGGAAGGTCATGACCTGGTTCCAAAAACCTATGTATTGAATCTAGACAACTCCAATAATGTACTTGTAGCGTTATCTCAACAGTCCATAAAACAGGTATATAACTTCTCAGGTCTCTGTTAGGAAAATCTGACTATAGTCTGCTTAATGGTGGGGGAGGGGGCAAAAATAAGAGTCATAGCTATACAACTGTGAACAGAATCCAAAACATATATGATATGTTCATTATTCACATATGAGCCAACTATTTGGGGAAATCAACGCTTACTGAATGCAGAAGGATATTGTAAAGGTATCTAATATTCATCTTTTGAAGTTGCAATGGCAACTGCTCCAAGACTACACTTGCATTATTTCATGTTTGTTTTACTCTGATTTTACTGTAGTTTGTCCTGTTTTAAAATTTTGTTTTACCATTAAAGCATTTTTCTTAGACTTTTAAATGCTCTTGGGAAAGGCCAGTTAGAATAAATTTGTTTTTCATTCTCACTAGGAAAGGGATTAAATCTAGCTGATTTGGGATAGGAGCTAAGAAGGAGAATTTTTTAATTAAGGTAGGCACAACAGGAAGATGTTCAATCTTTGGGAGCTGTAACTGCTCTGAGACTGCGGCTGTTGTTGTGCAACTATTTTGCATTTTTCCCACCCATCTATTCTGAGTGCACTGTTGTTACATTTTTGCAGTTCAATATGCAATGCAGTATTTTCATATTTAAGAGAATAAGCCTGTGGCTTACATTAATATTTACAAATGACAGACTTATCTATAAAATTCTATCTGGCTAATCTGGCAGCCTTCACCTATCTTCACAGTAAGTGTAGGAATAAACCACTCTGGTAGAACTTTCATAGCCATACCAGTCAACCTGTAATGGTATGTGTAGGAATAAATCACTCTGGTGGAACTCTGATATTCATAAACTGTGTAACAAAAGAAAAAATATAATGAAAAGTTGTAAGAAATCCCCCATCCTGCCCATATCTCAATACTACAATGAAATATGCCAGCAAGAAATTTTAGAACATTATTAGAAAATGTAAAGTGGAATATAAATATTAGGTTGCTAGAGATACCAAAGGAAAATAGAAACAGTTCTTCAGCTATGTTAAGAAATTAACAATGCACTCATCCAAAATCATATCACACTTTCCAATCCTAAAGATATAGCTAATATATTTATTTATCTATTTATTTACATTTGTGTACCAGGAAAGTCCAAATGGGTCACAAGAGCCCATTTTCAATGGAAGCCTGGGGAGAAAAGCTCCATTTAACAGAGAAAAACTTTTTTTAAAGACATTACATAAAAACAGTTGAAAAATATACATTTCAAAAATAATCAACAATATCACAAGGCATAGAGATATAACAAAAATACGTGACAAAGAGAACAATGAGAAAAAGCAAAGTAAAACACTGTATACAATGTTGCAGAGCATCCTTCTGGCAAGTCACAGTAGTAATAAGTAAAAGTCATGTGCTAGTTTAATTATAATTATAAAGGGGGAAAGAGATTGGGATAGATTTGTATAAATGGTTAGGAGGTAATAGGAAGACGTTATGTAAAGTGGTAGAGAGGGTAAGATAGCCAGGTGAAGATGAGAAAGTGGTGATGGCCAGAGAAACTGCACAAATAGAGGTAGAGAAAGGTAGACAAAACTGATGTTCAACTAGGGCTGTAGCATGAGCGGAGCTATGAGTCTGATAGGTTGCCTTTCAGAAAATGCTTGAATGAAGAATGTTAGGTTACAGTTTTAATAGCCTGTGGAATAGAAATCCATTTTTTGGCAACAGAGTAGCAGTAAAGGCTATTTCCAATTGCTTTTTGAGGTTTATAGATGGTGAGAAGTTGTTTATCATTAGAACAAAGTAGTCTGTTTGGGTGATTAGAAGGAATAATAAAGTTTAGTGCATGACAGGCATGGGGCTTATAAATGATGTGGGCAGTAGCTTATTGTACAAAGCCCAGGAAGTGGGGTAGTTCAGGCTAGTTCAAACTTTTAAAGGCCTTGCAGTAATGTGTATAGTATTGTTTATTAGCAGCAAATTTAGCAAGTTTAGTTTTAATACAAAATAACAGGTCTTCAGCAAATCAAAGAACTTGGATGAAAGGCAGTCAGAATTCCAGGAAAAAACAGTCCAAGTCCACCATTCGATAAATAGTTTAATAGCTCAGGACAAAATGATGTTTATGTCCTGAGCTATTAAACTATTTATCGAATGGTGGACTTGGACTGTTTTTTCCTGCAAGTTTAGTTTTAACAGATACCTGCAAGTTGGTAAGGCTAGAGGCATCATATAAGAGTGAAGGAAGGAGGTAAGTTGTTGCAAGGGTGGTTTTGACAGAGTTAGTAAGAAATTGTTTAAGTCTATAAAGATATACCAGAGTGTCAAATGAAGATATTAGTGTTGAATCATCAGCATACCGTATAAGTGATGCTTGCCCAGAAGAGCTATAGAGGTCATTAATGCAAATGTTAAAGAGAAGTGGACCAAGAATTGAGCCTTATGGTACACCAGTGGTAACCTGCTGAGAATGTTGGGAGATCTCAAAAGAAACAGTCTGTGGATTATACTCATAGCAGGTCAGTACTTCTACCCAGCTATTGTACACAGCTATAAGGATATAAAAGTCCAAAGCACATAAGATTTAAAGGTTATAGTGATTAACAGTATAGTGTAATACTCTTAGCTAGCGTTTGTTCCATATATCAGTAGACAAATTTAGTGCTAGCTTTACCACATCAATCTACAATATTGTCCCCAGTATCTCTGAAAATTTAGTTCCACTAGAATCAGCTTGGAACAAGTATTACAATCCCTGTCAGAGACTGAAAATAATACTTCCATTGGACCAGCAAGACGCATTCTCATCAGTACCAAGTTTGCGCTATTTGAGACTCTTCTTAAACTGTTCAGCCTCAGCCTATCCACTGGGTTTATGCTTGATGCCCGGGGATTAGCTGCTATGACCCCCTTACACAGTGGTGGCCCATCTATAGACTTGAGTCTATCAGTCTCACTAGACTTAGATGCAAAGGCATGGAGCATATAACAACAGAACTTATTTATGCAGACTTATGCAATGTAACTGATCTAGATTCCAATCAGTCTGGTTTTGTGAAGGGCAGGCCCTGTCTTCTGAACCTTGTAGGCTTCTTTGGAAAGGTTACAGAGGATGTGAATATTGGTTACTCCATGCACTCTGTGTATCTCGAGCAGGCCAAGGCTTTTAATATTATTTGACACTTTCCCCCATGCTGATATTGTTGAAAAATTAGATAAATGTAATGTAAACCATTATGTTGTCTGCTAGATTGCAAACTGGCGTTCCAAGAGATCCCATGTTGTAAAAGTTGTTGGTACTCTCTCTTTTTTTTTCTCTTTTTGTACACTTGCAATTTTAACCAAAAGAGGGAATATCCTCTTATTGTATACTAACAACTGTAAAGTTTACCATCTGTATGCTACTACTCTGTAATGTCTCTCTTGTAAATTTTTCTTCTCTCTGTAAACTTATGGAGTTTTTCTTCCCAGGACTCCGCTGAAAATGGACACTTGTTGTCCAGATGGACTATCCTGGCAAACAAATGTTAAATAAAATATATAAATAAAATTTTAATGTAAAATTGCAACTAGTGAGGTACAACAGGAATGTAGTGCTGTTGCCTTTTCTATTTGGCATCTGTTTTGCAAACTTCCAGGGCAATATCTTAGAAGTGCAGTTTACCAGATTTGCATATGACTGCAAGTTCGGCACTGTTATCTATTAATCTAAAATACTCCAGCAAGGGCCAGAATAAGCACATATGTTCTCAATGCACAAATGTTCTCAAGCTAAATTCAAAAAGGTGCACTGCAGATTTATCATCAAGAAAAAGGCTGTTCCCACTTCATATGTTATAAGGGTCTACTTCTAAATTTCGAACTTTCAAAATGTCAACTTTCTTATGGTCAAGATCATAAGATCGAAGTTTTGAAGCTTTGAAATTTAAATAAAAAAAAATCAAAACAAAAAAAATCTTTTTTTTTACATTTTCTCAGGAGGACAAGCCCCCTTACATCATCTATACCCCTGCTAATTAAATATACCTACTCAGTGAGGAAAATGGTAAATATACCATTCTGTGCTGTACAGTGATCTCCATTTAAACTGTCTGAAGTTTTAGAACTTCAATCTTATGGTCTCGACCATTAGAAAGTCAACGTTTTGAAAGTTCGAAATTTAGAAGTAAACTTGTGTTATAAATGATACTCCTTTTCAGACAAATATGGTTGTAAGAGACATAGGTACCTAGGTGGACAACTCTCTCTTTTTCAGACTTCATATTTCCAGTACAGTCATGAAATTCTTCTATGTGGCCCAGTTAATTTCCAAAGAAATAGCTTCAAGATCCGAAGAAGTCATCCTACCTCTGCATTCTTCCTTTATCAGACCCATCATCAAATGCAATACTTCCTGTGGTATGTAGAAATCCAAGCTTTTCACTAAACTGGAAAGGCCCCTAAAATGTCTGTCCAAGAAAAAGGCCTTGAATTCTTCGACTATCTAAGTACATTTGTACAATTCTTCCTGTTCTCGGTAGCTTTCCAGTTGCTCCAAGGTGCCCTTTGTCTTTTGCTTTTTCAGCCATGAAAAACTTAATCCTATTTGACCTATTTCTTCATAAAGCCAGTGGCTCTACAAACACCTGAACTACAGACCTAAATCTACAACAACAAATAAACAAAACTTCTGAAGGGATAGAACCATAAATCAATGTATTCCCAGCCTATGGAATAAGTTACCACTGTAGGTCAAACAAAGCACTCATTTTTCATGTTTAAAGCTAGTGTTGATGACTGAATTGGTAAACACAAATTTACACCAGGGTTATCATGTACAGCCCTGCATGATTTAGGAAGTGAGGACTATTACACGCAAGAAAAGAGTGGCAATAACTTTTAAATGTCACTTGTCCTGTATTATTCCTATCTTTCTAAAAAAAAAAAAAAAAAAAACAAGTTTAGTGAGAGCTTACCTTATCCTCAAATCTCACAAGAGTTTATAACTAAAATTCTTACCTTTAGTTTAAGGCTAAGGTTTTGGTACTATTATTGCGTGTCTGTGAACCTGAAATAGAATGAGTAACCAGTCTACCTGTACAGTAGAACATAGATTCCACCTGTCCACCTGTCACCTCAGGAAGTACAGATGCTGAACAGAAAGCTTTCTATCAAAATAAGCATTTTGTTAGACCTGCGCAAATTATATATAAAATAAAATGTGGCAAACTAATAATGCAACTAAAACTAAGGTGAAGTACTCACTTTGTTAGGTGCAATACATTTAAAAAAGTGGACAGTCTTCCAGCCTTTTTTTGTAAAGAATATAAATATGTGCAGTGGCGGCTGGTGACTTCAAATCATAGGGAGGCTGCAGTCCTGCAGTCCAATAGCACAAGCCACCCCTGGATATGTGTGCCTTAAAAGCACATTTTAAGATTTTGAACCTTTGAGTAATTTACTGAGTTTCACTATCTTTCACCACTTCTGGCCAAAGAACTCAAATAGTTGTGTCCTGGTACTTTTCCATGAGAATAGTTATTCCTGCTCATAAAAACTGCAGCAAAGGGCCAGTGCAGTGGTGCAGTGGTTAGCATTGTCACCTCACAGTAAGAGGTTCTCCAGTTCGATTCTCAGCTGGGGTGCCTTCTGAGTGGAGTATGTATGTTCTCCCTGTGCTTGCATGGGTTTTCTCTGGGTGCTCTGGTTTTCTAACACATTCCAAAGATATGCGTCTGGAGCGTTTGTCCCCAGGTATCTACTGAAAATTGGCTCTTTCTCAGTCAGACTTTTCTGGTAAACAAACGTTAAATAAAGTAAAATAAAAATAAATAAAACAGATCCAAACAGCACTGGCTGTCAGAGACCCCTGCCCTGATTGCAAAAGAACACAAAAATATATATATATTAATAATGTACTAAAAGTAAAAGCAGAAGCATCTTCATGGGGACTTTGTTCAACCAGATACAATCTGTGAAAATTACTAAAAATTCAAATACCTTATTTGACTTCATAATCATAATAGCTTAGAACAAACTGCCCATTGTCTGGAGAGGAGTAACATGTAATACGAGATATTGCTCCTTATTTGTATCCTATTAGCAGTTCTTCATTTGATTGTAACTGAGATAATAATGGCATCACATTTAACCTAAGAATTGCTAAGTTGAGAAGCACATCTTTCTTTTCATGCAATGAGAAAGATGACACTACAGTAGAATAAACGAACTTCTAACAAATGCAGATGGAAAGCTGATGCTTAGTAATCTGGGGCCTTGGTGAAATTCTGAGGCCTCTGTCTGTGACTCGGAACAGTACAACTAAAAGCATTATACTAACTCTGAGGATGTGCATTCCCCTATTGCATGGTGCAACAACATTGATGTTAGTGTATATAAAGTAGCGGGGAGGGTACAATCTCCACCCACTATTGGTACAGGGGTATAAAGCCCTATCACAAAACATTTCTCTTTGGGGTTGAGATTTCTTTTATTGATTTTGTTTAAACTGTTTTTAGAAGTGTCAGAGCTTGGTTGATCAGACCTCATACTCCTGTTAAGAAATTTAATAATCTGTACATTTCATTAAATGATACTTATAAAAATGTCTGTAATACTATTAAACAGTGTATCCAAAACAGAAACTAGTGAGACATAAATATACCAGTAATCTAAAAAATAAATTCCTATTCTGGACCTATAATATTATTAAAACTAACTAACAGGAAAATGTTATGCCATTTTCCAAAACAATGTTACCTGCAGGAGTCCTGCCTTTTGTTGTAAAGCATTTGTTACTGCACTTGAGCTCAAAACCAGTTTGTTTTATATTAAGAGGGTTTTATTTTGCACCCTGGTGGGAGCAGATGGCTGATTCAACCCATCTGAGTTGGGAACTGCTAGTGGAAGGCTTATTGCATGTTTGCCTGATTGGCCTGAGAGCTTAACTGTGTAAAAGTCTTACTTCCTGCTGTGTTTGTAGACATTTTCCTACATTTGCACACATTTTTCTGTATGTGGGAATATTTCTCAGTGTTTGTGAACTTATTTTCAAAGATTCCTGATACTACAGGAGTTCTGCCTTTTATTGTAAAGCATTTTTACTGCACTTGAACTCTCATGGGATCAGAGGGCTGACTCAACCTATTGGAGTTGGGAACTGCTGATGGCAGACTCATTGTGTATTTATCTGACTGGCCTGAGGGCTTAACTGTATAAAGGTCTTTCATCCTGATAGTATAAAAGTGGTTACCTCTGCTTGTATATACGCAAACCTCTCCAGTTTAAAATCCTATATAGGAAATGCTCTCCATAATCATTTACTGTTCATAGCTGCTGAAAGAGCGTCCAGTTGGCACAGAGGGAAGCACCAGTGCAGGTCATCTAATAGTACAACTACTAAACACTCTAACCTAGACCTTTAAGTGACTCTCCCCTACTCCTTCCCATCTGCTAAGAATCCAGTATGATGAATCTAATAGTATAACTACCAAACACTCTCACCTAGACCTTTAAGTGACTCTCCCCTACTGCTTCCCATCTGCTAAGAATCCAGTATGATGGATCTAATAGTATAACTACTAAACACTCTCACCTAGACCTTTAAGTGACTCTCCCCTACTCCTTCCCATCTGCTAAGAATCCAGTATGATGGATCTAATAGTATAACTACTAAACACTCTCACCTAGACCTTTAAGTGACTCTCCCCTACTCCTTCCCATCTGCTAAGAATCCAGTATGATGGATAGGCACTTCCCTGTCATCTTTGTTTCTGGCCTGGCGGATATGGGCATCCTGAGGCAGTGGAGTAACTGCCGTAAGTTCACTAAGAACCACTTCATTTTAGAAAAGGCAAACACAGTGTGTGAGGGATGCAGATACACAATGTCATTGGAGGAAAATCTCTCACATGTACACATAAAAAATGCAAACCAGGTCTTCAGTGTTATACACAAAACTCTTACTACCAACACTAAGGACCAAACGCTTGGACCCACATATGTGGAGGTGCTCAGTTATAATCTACACAAACCTCCAAGACCTCCTAAAAGCAGTGGCCCTGCATACACTCAAAAAAGACAGCGCATAACACAAAACATAACTGTGAAAATCATAGTAGCCCTGTTTTCAAGCCCATAAGGCAACAAACCACACAACCTAACATTCTAGTTATTGGGGATTCCGTTGTAAGACATACTGATGTCCCCCTTACCAGGTTAAATAAGAAGATCACAGTAAGATGTCTACCTGGAGCCAGGATCAGCCAGGTCACGCATGCACTAAGGTCCTTAAACCACAAGTACCAGTATGATGTGGTCATAGTCCATGTGGGCGTAAATGACTCAAGAAGTATGTCACTGGGCTATATGAAGAGAGACATGATGGATCTCTCTGAATATGTGTCCCAGGTGGGTATGACTCTAACCTTGAGTAGCATCCTACCTTTACCAATGATGATACCCCAATACCAGCAAAAAATGACTGACTTCAACAATTGGCTTAGTTTCTGGTATCACAACAAAGGGATTCAGTATCTGTCAGCCTGGGGAGACATGATTGCAAACTACGATGCTTTGCCAGAGATGGCTTGTACTTGTCATCATTAGCCGTCCAGATAGGGGCAAAAACTTTATCTATCCCCATAGTGCCTTTTTAGGCCTTGCCAAGTTGTTAAACCTTCCAACATAACAAAAATCACTTACGACTACCTAAAGGTACTGCTGCTCAGTTATAGGAGTTTAAATAAAAAACTGCACGGCCTGGAAGCACTTCTTACTCTGGAGAATGCTGACACATGTACAGTCACAGAAACATGGTTCATAACCATGGAGAGAAGCCTAGCTATCAAAAGCTACAATGCCTTTCATACATTTCAATCCCTCACAGCTCAGAATAAAGCAAAGGGAGGTGGTGTCTTGGTGTTCACAAAAGACAAGTACACTGCTAGACTGGTACAACAACATGACTCACTTGAGCTGCTCCATGCCCAACTAACTATGGGTGCAACCCCCTATCATATCCTTGCTGGCTACAGATCCCCTAACATGAGTCTGGAAAACCACACCCCCTACCTAAACCTACTGGAATCTCTTAACATTCCACCTAACACCATACTTATGAGTTACTTCAACTACCCTCCATAAACTGGGAGACTTATATGACTTATAATTCACTTGTTCAGAGGTTATTGCACTTCATCAATGCAAACACCCAGGAAAAACTAGTTATCTCCCCAACTAGAGATACAAATATCCTATACCTGGTACTCATGAACATGGGGGGGGGGTGCTGCTCCCTCCCATGCATTAACTCCTCCCTGGTAAGATCTGACCACAAAATGACCCCCTTTAGTATTAAAACTAACCTAGATCCCCTATTATACTCCAAACCTGTTAAGAACTTTGCTAAGGCCAATTACCTCAAACTGAGTGACAGCTTATTAAATTTCCAAGCCCCTCCAAACCCAGATGACACTGAGGCCTACTCTGTGCTTCACAAAAAAAGCAGAGTGCAGCCACATTCATAGCTGCATAGAGGGGGCAGTACTTGTCCTAGTCAAATGTATGATTACTGGCAAAAGTAAACCACCCTAGTGGACCCCTAGCATAAATAGGCTATTCAAGAAAAGGAAAAAAAAATCCTCTCTAAAGCCAAGAAGGAACAGACAAAACAGTGAAAAAAGACACTCACCAGTCTAAATGAACAAATTAGAGAGCTGGTGAAATCTGCCAAAGCAAACTGCAAGGCAGAGATAGTATCCCAGGTGAAAGATAACCATAAGGCTTTTGTAAATTGTGGTCGTAAACTCAGGGGAAATGCTCAGCAATGTGCCAAGTTAATCATGAATGACAACACTTACATCCAGGCTGAAACAGTAGCAAACCTGCTGGCCAGCAAGTTCAGCTGAAACGCCTCCCCCCATCACCTCATACTACACCCAAAAAATACCTGCACTCATTAAGTCAAAACACAGCCTCCATTGGTCCCGACAACATTCCAGGATGCTTCTTAAATAGATTAAAACAGAATCTATCAGGGCCACTAGAAACCCTCTTTAACAATAGCTTCTGGACAAGCTCTGTCCCAGAGGAATGGAGGACTGCAACAGTCATCCCTCTCCACAAGGAGGGGCCCATCAACTGACCCAGGGAACTACAGATCCATAAGCCTGAAGAGTCTTATCTGCAAGGCTATGGATACAATTATCATAGTCCTGATCAATAACAACACAGGAAATCTCCAAACACTGGACCAGACCCAGTATGACTTTGTCAAAGGGAGGCCTTGCCTGCTCAATATGGTGGACTTCTTGGAGAATTGTCTGAGTTACAGATCCTCACCTCTATGAACTACATGCACCTAACACCAAGAACTGGGGCAACTCTGGATAAATATGGCCGTTAGCCTAGTAACCTTCTGTGAAACTATCATGTCACCAGGGCCATGGATGACAGGAAAACAGTATGCACCACTGATCTGGACCTGGCCAAAGCTTTTGAGACAATTCCCCACTCGGGGATCATAGGTAAACTTACTGTATTAGGCATAAACCCCTACATCGTCAGGTGGATAGCAAACTGGCTCACTGACAGGACACATATTGTCCAGATAGGCAAATCCACTTCTGATAAGAAACATGTAATTATCAGTGTCCCACAGGGCTCGGTGTTAGGACCCATCCTGTTTGGTATATACTTTTCTGAAATGAGACTCAATGTTGAAGGCATTTGGCTCACCCAGTTCACCGATGACTGTAAGCTGGGTGCAATCACTGAATCCCCAGATGATGTTCTCATCCTACAAACAGGCCTAAAAATGACAAACAATTGGTGCCAAAAAACATTGTCTTAGTCTAAATGCTAGAAAATATGTAATCATACTCTTTAATAAATCAGATATTCCTGCAAATTATAATATTGATAGCACACCCTTAAATGTAGACCCAGTGGTGAGGACCTAGGAACACAGATAGATAGTAACCCAAACTTTGACCACTAGGTAGCTATGGTAGTGAGGAAATCTGTCTATGTGGCTCAGTTTATAAACAAAGGCAGGGCATCAATGTCAAAGGAAGTCATAGTGACATTGTACTCATCCCTCATCAGGCTCATAGTCGAGTACAATGTTCCCTTCTGGTGTAAACAAAGGCATGGCATCAATGTCAAAGGAAGTCATAGTGACATTGTACTCATCCCTCATCAGGCTCATAGTCAAGTACAATGCTCCATTCTGCATGTAAACAAAGGCATGTCATCAATGTCAAAGGAAGTCATAGTGACATTGTACTCATCCCTCATCAGGCTCATAGTCGAGTACAATGCTCCCTTCTAGCATGCAAACAAAGGCATGGCATCTGTGTCAAAGGAAGTCATAGTGACATTATACTCATCCCTCACATTGTACACATCCCTCATCAGGCTCATAGTCAAGTACAATGCTCCCTTCTGCATGTAAACAAAGGCATGTCATCAATGTCAAAGGAAGTCATAGTGACATTGTACTCATCCCTCATCAGGCTCATAGTCGAGTACAATGCTCCCTTCTGGCATGCAAACAAAGGCATGGCATCTGTGTCAAAGGAAGTCATAGTGACATTATACTCATCCCTCACATTGTACTCATCCCTCATCAGGCTCATAGTCGAGTACAATGCTCCCTTCTGCATGTAAACAAAGGCATGGCATCAATGTCAAAGGAAGTCATAGTGACATTGTACTCATCCCTCATCAGGCTCATAGTCGAGTACAATGCTCCCTTCTGCATGTAAACAAAGGCATGGCATCTGTGTCAAAGGAAGTCATAGTGACATTATACTCATCCCTCACATTGTACTCATCCCTCATCAGGCTCATAGTCGAGTACAATGCTCCATTCTGCATGTAAACAAAGGCATGTCATCAATGTCAAAGGAAGTCATAGTGACATTGTACTCATCCCTCATCAGGCTCATAGTCGAGTACAATGCTCCCTTCTGCATGTAAACAAAGGCATGGCATCAATGTCAAAGGAAGTCATAGTGACATTATACTCATCGCTCACATTGTACGCATCCCTCATCAGGCTCATAGTCGAGTACAATGCTCCCTTCTGCATGTAAACAAAGGCATGGCATCAATGTCAAAGGAAGTCATAGTGACATTGTACTCATCCCTCATCAGGCTCATAGTCGAGTACAATGCTCCCTTCTGGCATGCAAACAAAGGCATGGCATCAATGTCAAAGGAAGTCATAGTGACATTATACTCATCCCTCACATTGTACTCATCCCTCATCAGGCTCATAGTTGAGTACAGTGCTCCCTTCTGCATGTAAACAAAGGCATGGCATTAGTGTCAAAGGAAGTCATAGTGACATTGTACTCATGCCTCACATTGCACTCATCCCTTATCAGGCTGATAGTTGAGTACAATGCTCCCTTCTGCATGTACCTAACCATGTACTTAGACCAAATGGAGTGGGCCCAGAGGTTACTCAGTTAAAAAAATACAAAGAGCAGTACACATCTTATGTGGACTGACTAAAGGCTCTATTATTCCATCTCATATTGTTTATTGAGCAGGACTTATGCCTGATGTATGAGGCATTCTCTGATCAAGCCCTGCTGAAAAAGTTACATATTCACAAGACAAATTATACGAGGGTTACACATTCTGTGGACCTCAATATTATTTGTGACTCTAATACAATTTGCTGGAGAGACAGATTTGTAGCCAATAAGCTAACTTGTCTATGGAATAAACTTCCCATCTTTGTAAAACAAAGCCAGTCCCTTACTATCTTCAAAAAAATTTGGGTAAATGGTTGGAGAACTGTAAATTCGCTCTCAGGGTAGTGTCCATGTCCCTTATGGACAGAGGCAGACTGTAAAATAATTCAGGGCTCCAACATCCAAAGACCCACTACCCAGATACTACCCCATTCATCGTCTGGGGAATAAAGATATAATATTGTCATATCTTGGGTATTATTAGGTAGGTTTGTAAAGGCTTGTTTGCCGTTAGCCTAGTAATCACTTACAAACCTATGAACCTATGTATGAGTCCAGATTATATAGAAGACAGAAAGTTACTATTAAACTGATCAATTCATCTAGAACAGACTATGAAACTAGACAGCATATAAAACAAATAGCACAACAAACAAGGTGTTCTTTAATCACACCAGAAAACTAAACTTTATTTTGCTGTCACTATACTGAAAGCTTATGCAAAAATAATTTTAGATAGCTTGATTGCACATCTCTGCCATCTTGCAAACTTAAAAAATCTAGGACTATGCCATTTTGTACATCTGTACACTATAGGCAACTTCCCTCCCTCCAACATTATGGAGGAATTATATCCTACTAGGAAAAATTAAGGAAATCAGCTACATGAAGCCTAACAGTAGTCCTAGCAATTCCCTACATAGCATTCAGAATAATGTATTAGAACCCTTAAATATCTTTGTTATAATATCATTACAAGATGACTTCTGGAAGGCAGGTGTCCGGACATTACTTGTTCCTGTCTATGAGGATACATCAGACCCTAACAACTATAGACCCATCTGCCTCATTTATGATAACCTTGTGGAGAAGGTAGTAACTGAACTTATCCTAAAGGACTCTACTGACATTACACTACAATACTCAGAATAGCACTTCCCTACTTAATATCATGGCATTTTTGAAAAGTTAACTAGCAATGGATGAAGGATTGACTACAAATAATATATACTTAAATATTGCAGTCATTTGACGTTGTCCCCCACAAGGAGTATTATAGATAAACATGCTTAGCTCAGCATTAGAAATAATGTAACTCAATGAATTAATAACTGGCTGAGGGGGGGTGAACACAAAACAGAAGAATAGTGGGTTACCTGTTTAAGCCTGCTCAGGTGTCCAGTGAATTCTCAAGGCAATTTGCAAAGAATCATTCCTATCTAATCTTCTTTCTTCTGAAA
Source organism: Protopterus annectens (assembly GCF_019279795.1). Classification (NCBI taxonomy): domain Eukaryota; kingdom Metazoa; phylum Chordata; order Ceratodontiformes; family Protopteridae; genus Protopterus; species Protopterus annectens. Next base: position 526,714,325 of record NC_056742.1, on the reverse strand, counting down.
TAGCTAAAGGTACAGAATTTTGCTTAGTGAAATACTCAGATGATTGCAAATTAGGGAATATAGTTATGGCCACTTTTGATGTTGAAAAACTTCAAGACAATTTAAATAAAATTACTACAAAATCTCAACCCCAGTTACATTAAGGGTAGTAATATCATGTCTGGGTAAAGGGTACCAACCTTGATTAGAAAATCAGTGAAGAAACATTGACGATAGACAAAAAGATAAAAAAGATCTGTGAATAATTATAGACAGTAAACTAATTTATTTAACATTTGTTAACCAGGAATGTCCGACTTGGAACAAACCCAATTTTCAGCAGAGGCCTGTGGAGAAATGCTCCAGATGCATGTCTTTATAAAGTGGGAGGAAGCACCTGGAGGAAACCCACACAAACATAGGGAAGACATGCAGACTCCACACAGAAGGCACCCCAGCCGAGAATCGAAATGGTGAACCTCTCGCTGTGAAGCAACAATGCTACCGCTGCACCACTGTGCCATCCTTTGTTGTACTGCAAACTTTGTTCATTGTACAGCACTGAAAGTCTAAAAGGCTTAGTTTGTACTACACTCCATTCTCTGGACACAATCAATACATTGTGCAAAGTCACTGTATCTGTATACCCAGCACTGACCAGACTGACAGTGGAATACAGTGCAGTTATTCTGTAGTCTATTATTTTGCCTGGACTTCTGGAGGATTTATTCTGTAGTCTACTATGTTGCCTGGAGTTCTGGAGGATTTAGTAACTTTATTCACACTTATGGAGGCAAAACTAACTGTGGGTTGTAAGAGCAACATCAAAACTTGCTTAGACAAAATCAATAATGTTTGTGTGTCAGCAATTAAAGAAAAAGAAAACACAGTCATGTGATATCCTGGTTGCAGGGTACTATGGATACAGAATGAATGCTGTCCTGTTCTCTGCATCCCTTCTCTTAACCTTGCATGCTTGTAGTAATCTAATTAGAAATTGCAATAATTGTATCATAGACTAAATTATAGACTAGGAATGTCAATGGCTCATATACATCAATTCAAAGGTTTGAGACTTTATCATAACAGCTTACATAATCATTCCACCTCATAGGCTTTCTGATTAGTCTACCAGTTATGGACAAATTGCAGTCTATTCCATGAAAAGGTAGTTATAGCTGGTTTTACACACACACACACACACACACACACACACACACACACACACACACACACACACACACACACACACACACACACACACACACACACACACACACACACACACACACACACATCATGTGACTACTCATTACAGGAACAGTCATCAGCAATGGGACTGTCAACTGGAACCTAAACTGCAACCCGGTCTCTGTGACAGTGGCATTCAAAGTATACTGTGAACAGAGTCAGGTGATAAATTTCAACAACAGTTCTTGATTAATACTATGTAGTTTCTAAAAATAATACTATGTAGATTCTGTGACACGTTTGAATTTTGAGGTAATAACTATCCAGTTCTGTGTAGATGCTTTCCATTGTCGTGTAGTGAAAGACATTCCTTTGTTCTGACAACATTCAGCCTTAGTGTATCGGACCTTCCAACAGCAACTGCTTCTTGTTGCTCTGAAGGTTTGCTGTTTGGCTTCTGAATATGGACTAGTTCCTGTGGTTTCAGTATTTTCAATGAACTTTTGTATAATAATAACAGAACATCTGTTTGCCCTACATAGCTTTCCATAAAACGTGGACATTAGGAATCAGACGAAGTCGAAGTAAGCCTGATCATGCTGGTAATTTGGGTTTTATTCTTCTCCCCCATCAACAGCTAAGATGGCAAAACCCCTGCTGGTCAAAGTCTTTCTTGTTCTCAAAAATATGCTTTCTTTGTGCTTAACAGTCACCAAATGTACCTTCTATATGTTTTCAAATGTGAGCCTTTTAAGTTGACTATGAACAGCCAGCCTATTAGATTTGAACGTCAGATATCATGGCGTATGAATTTTGCTACTACAAGTGTAATAGTCTTGAATCAGTAATGAAACTTTCTTCTTGTCATCTGGGCCATACAGACAAAAATAAGTTTTCAGGAAGTGTAATTTGAAATCATCAGCTGTATGATGAAAAAAAAACAAACATGGTATTTATGTATTCAACGTGACTCACAATTAAGTCAAAATGAGTATGATTTCCAAATCGTGTTTGTTAGAGATTTTAACTACAATTCTGAAGATATGCCCTAGGCATCTCTCCGTGTTTTTTTTTTTTTTTTTTTTTTTTTTTGGCACAATGGTTAAATTAAATATTTGCAATGGCAAAAGCATTCTCTTCAGTCTTATCTAAGCTGTATGGGGTGGCTTTCAATAATACTTTGCAGTGATTTATGGTCGTAAATATACTCACAGAACATCTCAACACCAAGCACAATACCCAAAAATTCCTTTTTTAATTTGTACAAATCATGACTGCCCATCTGCAACAGCCCTCAATCTATATACCCCAGGGCAATTTGCCTCTAACAGCACTACTCTTTTTCATAGTACCCACATCCCTTTGTAATACTGCAGACTTTGTGACATCATAGTAGAACACTGATGGAGCTGCAGTTACCAACATTTTCCGAAGTGCAAAATGTTTCCCCTTGTGAAAGTTCCCTCTGCCATACAGCATATTTCTCAAGAAGATTTCTTAAAGGCATAGTGATTTTTGACAAGTTTGGAATAAGTTCCGGCATATATTGAATCTTAGTAGAGACAGCCAGTGTTTTTTTTTGCCATCAATACAATTATTCATAGCTTTTCAGCAACTCATTATATTCATAAAATAGTCAATACATATCCCATACATTAGATGTTTGAAGAAGCAACTCATCTCATACATCTGTCGCAATTAACCTTCAAATTATGTTGTCATAAATGATCCATTAATCATCTGATTCTTGCATTATGGTGTTCTACTGTTTCACCCTGATCCAAAATGTCATGAGTTTTGCTTGCAACTCCCTCAGTAATACTGGCTATTGCCTGTTGAAAAAACTCTGGAGTGGAAGAAATCCCAAAAGACATTCTAATAAACCTCTATCCTCAAAGTGGGGCATTAAAGGATTACCGTTTAGAACTGTATCAGTCTAGCTTGATTTCTCAAAATTACTGGCTGAAAACATTTTGCCCTTAGCATCAAGTTGGACACTTCTTCAATAGTTATAGTAGATAATGCTCTCTAAGTATTTTTTATTTTTTGAAGGTATTATAAGCAGACCAGAGGGGTGGCTATGGGATCCTCTTGTGCTCCCATATATGCCAACTTGGTGTTGTACGACTGGGAATGTGGTTACATGTTTAATTGTAGGTATCACCAATATATTAAATTGTATGTCAGGTATAAAGATGACATATTTATTTTATGGAAGGGACCTGAAGTATAGATAAGTAATTTTATCGATTTTCTGAATGGGACTTCTGATATTTTGAGGTTTGTGTATAATTATAATAAGTTGGGAATTAATTATTTGGACATGTATGTCAGTCATTCTAGTAGTAGATTCAAATCTGCAGTTTACAGAAAGTCCACGTTTAGTAATTCCTATTTAGAGTTTTTCTAGCTATCACCCGTTAAGCCAGAAAAAAAAGTATTGTGAAAGCACAGTGTATTATAATAGCTCATTGTGTCATCTCATCAAGATGATATTAGTAAAGAGTTAGACAAAGTGGCCAACGTTCCCAGATAGAGGGTATCCTCCTGATTTGGTTGGGGACATAAGGAATTATGTCGAGTTGGACTGGGGGAAGAAATATAAATCTCTGTTAGGGACTGGTTTGCTGAAAACTAGACAACAATGTCAATCGGCTAATTACAAGACAACTTTAGTCCTTCAATACAATAGCACTGGTGGTGACGTTCAGAATATAATTAAGAACAATCGGAATATTTTGAAAAGTTGTACACATTTATACAAGATAGTAGGGACAAATCCAACTTTCACTTTCAAAATAGCCCCAAATTTGAAGGGTGAATTCAAATATGCAACTCTAAACCAAGCCTGTGCCCTGAGATACTGCATATGACAAAATGTGGATCATGTAGTCAGTGTCATTACATTTTTGAAAGAGAAGGATTAGTTCTAGACAGTGACATCAGATCTAAAATTAGGTTTCTCAGGAGCAACTGTCAATCGAAAGGGGTTATATATTTAGCCAAGTGTATGGGCTGTCCTGTTTATTATATAGGTAAACCAGAAAGATGTCTTTGAAAATTAATTTATGACCATCAGTATCAGATAACAAAGGAAACCATCAGTAACACTCTATATAAACACTCCACTAGTTCCCCTGCTTATAATTATAAATATGGCAAACTAGATCAAGTGAGATTTCATCCTAGGGGAGGTACTATCAGCTATAAATTAAAAGCGAAAGAAATGAAATGGCAGCTTAGGATGCACGCTTCAAAGTTCCCTGGGTTAAATTAAATCATTTCTCTACAACCTATTTTAAATATTAGGGCATTAACACAGTAACGAGTGGTTAGTTTTTTGATTCTTATATTTAGCAGTCTTTGCATTTAGTATTTACTATTATTTTTATTTTTTGTTTTAATTTTTATTATGCTAGGTGTTATAAGAAATGGAAACATGCAAGTCAAGTGATTTTGTTTTATATTTAATGGAGTAGTTTCAGTATTGTGTGTTTATTTAAGTAAAGTGAGTTCAATTAATTAATTAAGCTTTTTATGTATAAAAGTAGCTTTGTCAGACTTTGTGGGCAGATTCTGATGAAGTCCTAATTGAGTAGGACGAAAGCACTTAATCGGTTGGTTTTAATATTATTCTATCTTTTAATGAAGGGAGAAAGTCCTAGTCTGTGACTGGTTTTCTTCACTTTTAGTTTACTAGTTATTTTAGTATTGTTTTAGTTAAGCCTAGTGAGTCAACACATATTTTTTTTATTTTATTTTATTTTATTTTACATTTGTTAACCGAGGGTGTCTGACTGAGCCAAAAAGGCCCTTTTTCAGCAGAGGCCCGGGGAGAAAAGCTCCACAAAGAAAAATTACAGACACATTTAGTTATTTAGATATGATCAGTATATGATCAGTATACACACAAATTGCAAGAGACATGTTTTACAGTGGTATGTGGCATATCAACAGTTACAGTGGAGAGAACAAACAAACAAAAAAATATTAATTTTAAAAATAAAGGTAATTAATAGATTTGTGGTGTACAGCTGAAATTTGGAACATAAGTAGAATACATACATAGTACACAGGTACAGTACATATATTGTAGATTAGCCAGTGTTTGTGAGTAAGATTGAAAACTATAATCATGTACTCTAGATTTAGTATGTATACATTATCCGCTTTCACTAGCTTGGGGAGCAATCATGGCACTGCCAACTTTGCTTGAGATGTTGCCTGACAAGGTCTTTAAAGGAGGCTTTGGATGATGTATTTTGAATGCTAGTAGGAACAGAGTTCCATTTTTTAGCCACTGAACTACTATATAGTGCATCTCCAAAGCTATTGTAGCTGTTGGTGACTTCTAGTAGTAGTTTATAGGTTCATAGGTTCAGATGTAGGTCCTAGGCTATCTGCCTGAAGGCATTTATAAGCCTAGCCGGAATGTGTTGGCTTTCGCTGCCCCCTTAGATTAGTTCCCTGTGCCTCTGTCCAGCAGAGCCATTGAAGTGATCCCTGGGATAAACTTTCTGTTTCCCATCCACTTGTCAAGGTTTTTCTTGAAGAGGGTTAGCGAGGAGCTCTGCCTAATGTAGATTGGAATCTTGTTCCAGAGCATGGGAAGTCTTTGGGACAGAAATCTATCCCTCCAGCACATCCTAGTTATTGTTGTGGTGAAGTTCAGATCCCTGGAGTTTGTGGCTCAAGGGGATATGGTTTTCTTTAGGTGGAGCATGTCCATCAATTCTGGGTTGGACATGGCCTTGTATGTCAGGCAGAGATCACCTCTGAGTAGGCGGTATGCAACTGAGTACAGCTGGAGTTTCTTCAGTCGAGCTGCATAGGGCATCTGCTTGAGGCCAGTGATCCTCTCGGTGAGGAAATTCTGTGGTCTTTCCAGTTGCTTCAGGTGTCTTGTAAGGTACATCCCAAATGGGGCATTGTACTTTATGATGGGTCTGATAAGTGATGCGTAGAGGGGCCCAATGACCTCTTTCGATCTGGATGCAAACCCTTTTGTGATTAGGTGGGCCACATAGAAGGATTTTCTAACCACTTTGGCAATGTGATTATCAAAGGAGAGGTTACTATCTATTTGGGTCCCCAGATCCCTTATTAGGTCTTCTGTATTTAGGGGACTACCACCTATGTGGTAGTTTGTGGGTACTTTGTTTTCACAAAAGGGGATGACTATACACTTTTTGGTATTTAGCTTGAGACCATGGCTTTGACACCAGGTATCTGTCTCAGTGAGACCTTTTTGGAGGATGTCTGTGTCAGCCAGAGAGTCAGTTATAGCCCCTAGTTTGTAGTTGTCTGCAAACTTGGTGAACCATAGTCCTCCTGTGCTTGCCTGTACCTCTGAGAAGTATATGCTGAACAGGAGGGATCCTAGGACTGAGCCCTGGGGAACGCCACTTGTAACAGGTTTAGAGTCAGACCTAGCTCCTGCAACTCTTACCATGTGGGTTCTGTCCATGGGCCAGTTGGCAACCCATCTCATGATGTAGGGGTTTATGTTCAGGCTGGTGAGCTTGTCTATAATACCTGAGTGGGGAATAGTGTTGAAGGCCTTTGCGAGGTCTAGGTAGGCTGTGTGGACCACCTTTCCCATGTCTATAGCCTTGGTAACTGTCTCAAAGAAGTCCACCAGGTTTAGGAGGCATGATCTGCCCTTAACAAAGCCGAACTGGGTTGGGTCCAGTGTTTGGAGATTTCCAATGTCTATGTTAATGAGATCCATGATGATGCGCTCCATAGCTTAGCAGACCAAGCTAGTCAGGCTTATAGGGTGATAGTTCCTGGGGTCCGTTGTGGCTCCACCTTTGTGGAGCAGAATAACCGTTGCTGTGCACCACTCTGTTGGCATGTAGCCTGTGGAGAGGCTGAGTTTAAACAGTGTGTTTAGGTGAGGGGTTAGTTCATCTCTGAGCTTGTGTAGGATGCAGCCTGGGACACTGTCCAGTCCCATTGATGCTGTGTGTTTGGCTTTGGAAAGGGCTGTTTTAAACTGAGTGTCTGTGATTTCAGGGGCTCTACATTCTTCTGGTATAGTTATGGGTCCTTTAGGGGGTGAGAAGGTGGTGAAGTTTGCACTGAACCTGTCTGCCAGGATGTTGGCTATATCAGTCGGTTCAGCGTATTTTGTGGCATTTTGCACTAACTCTGAGCAGATCTGAGAATTGCCACTTAGATTGCTGACATAGCTAAAGAATGCCTTGTGGTAATCTTTGGAGTCCATGGCAATTGTTCTTTTGAAGCTAGCCTTGGATGATTTTACGAGGAAACTTAGATTCTTGCCGATACTGATCAGGGATGTCTTCCCTTCTTGGGATTTTACTCTTTTCTGTACTAGTTTCCTCCTTCTATTGTATAGCTTGTTTAAAGCAGGGGTCCACCTGGTTGGTTTCCTTTTCATGGAGGAGTGAGTCTTGGTTTTGTTTGGGATAGCAAAATCCATGCATTCTTGTAGGTGCCCGTAGAGTGCATTAGTAAAGAATTTTCCAGCTTGCACAGTGTTATCCTTTAGCATGGGGGCTTTGAAACTTCCCACCTCAGTCTTAAGTAATGTGAAGTTTGCTTTTGAAAGGTTTTTCACAGTGGTTTCTTTGACCGGGGGTGGTAGTTGAATGTGGATATCCAGAGTGATTAGTTTATGGTCAGATCTAACCAGCGAGGGCATGACCTCCGGTGTGGAACACCGGTCGCCCATGTTGGTGATGACCAGGTCCAATATGTTGTCACCTCTGGTGGGGGTGCTAACCAGTTGATCCAGGGCGTTTGAGTTTATAAATTCTAGGAAATGTTGGGCCAGGGAGTTTGTACTTGAGTAGTTCTCCCAGTTAATGTTTGGATAATTGAAATTACTCAATATCAGAGTGTTTGGTAGGACCTTTATGTTTCCCAGTGTTTTCAGGAATGTGGAGTGGGGGTCCAGGGACATGGTGGGTGATCTGCAGCAAGCTACAATTTTTTTATTGCAGTTTTGCCCATTGTTAGTTGCACATGGATGATCTCTGAAGCATTGTGCTGTGCCACTAACCTGGAGGTGTGGGTATCCCTGATGAATATGGATACTCCCTCGCCTTTTGTATTTTGGTCCAGATTTTGTGGCCGAAATGTATGGTATGAGTTGTAGCCTGGTAGTGCTGGGGTGCTCTCTGGAGCCTTAAACCAGGTTTCTGTTACTGCACATATATCGATTTTCTCCATACTGAGGAGTGCCTCGAGTGCATGCATTTTGAGGTTTAGATGTCTGGCATTGAGCAGCATTACCCTCAGTTTTTTGTTACTTATGCTATTTATGGCGGTGGGTTTGTCTTTCGAGCCTTGCCTAAAAAAAGGCACTATGGGGGTGGCGAGAGCCTTGGCCATTATTCGAAAGCCTAAGGATGACAGGTGCAAGCCATCTCTAGCAAAGCAGCATGGCTTGTCGAGCATGTCATCCCAGGCTGACAGACACTGGATCCCCTTTGAATGACACCAGAAGCTTAGCCAATTGTTGAAATTGATAATTTTTTCTCTATACCATGGTATCATTCTTGGTGAGTGCAGGATGCTGCTCAGGGTCAGGGTCATACCAACCTGTGCTATGTGATCAGAGAGCTCCTCCATGACTCTTTTCATGTAGTCCAGGGAGGTACGGTTCAGGTCATTCACACACATGGACAATGACAGTACTTATATTTGTACTTGTTCTGGAGTGACCTGAGTGCTTGTGTTATGTGGCAGATCCTGGCACCCGACAGGCAACTAACAGTAACCTTCTCTTTGTTCAGCCTAGTGAGTGGGACGTCAGTGTGCTTGACTATAGATTCACCTATTACTAATGTGTTGGGTATGTTATTTTGCCTTAAGGGCTGTGATTGTGTGGCACACTGATTTTGTGAAGTGTGTGTTTCATGGTTTGTGTTGGGGGGGTGGAGGTTGCTTGGATGTCTGCTTTGGAGGTCTCTGTTGCTTTTGCAGATTTTTATTTAGAGCCTCTGAGTATGTTTTTGTGCATTTATGTGTGTTTTTTGCCAGTGCTGGTTTCATAGGTCTATGTGAGACTGGTGGGGTGATGCAAGTAATTCCCTTCTACTTTTGACTGCCTGGTCCAGTCTTGGGTTGAGAGAGCTTAGCCTCTAGTTTGGCTGTATAATTGCATCTCTTGCATGTATTAGTGTTTGGTGGAAGGAGGAGAGGGTTGTCTGTGTACATGAGGCAGTTGTAACATTGCCTCAAAATGCCCAGATTCACCAGTTGGACTGGAGAGTACACCTGAAACTGCCCTTTGGACATGCCTGGATAGGTACAGTGAACTGTTTTACTGATTGGCTGGTAAGGTCAAACAGAGAACCTTGTCCTTCTCTACAGTATAGAGGGGTCTAGTGCTAAGGTTTATTAGTGCTTGCTATGAGTTTTGGGCAAGTGCAGGGATGAGAAGTGAATTAACTGAGTGCTTAAGTTGAAAGTTTGTCTAGTTCCAAGGGAAAAATTGAAGAGTAGACTTTGTGGAGCCGTGAATAGTTATACCCTAGCTAACTGGTGCTGCCCGGCATAAAAAAACACTCAAATGCGGGTTTTATAGCAAGGAAATGAAAGAGATAAAAATTATCCCAAAATGACCAATAAACTACTAATTTCTGGGCTGAAACCACTCCTCCAGGGAGATAGGCTGCTCAAAGCTCCCCTCTCTCACAGTGAACAGAAAAACTTCCTTCTATGCAAGTAAGGTATTGGCAAACACAGAAACCAGTAACACAGCCCTGAATTCAGCACTAACCTGAAAACAGGACTATACTAGCTTAGAAAGGCAGGAAAACAAGTATTTTTTTTTCAGAAAATAAAGCAGATACAATTAAAAAAACACTTTAAATGCACAGAAATGGCAATCACACTTGAGTGTGTAGCCTACAACAGTTAAACAGGCAATTTAAACACAAAAACGACTGCTTGATGATCTAAGAGGCCTTTTGACTCAGTGATGTTGTACTAGGTTTTTGAGGGCAGGACACTTATTGGGGAGGTAATAGATAGAATGACAGAGGCAGAGCTGATTGTAGGTTAGGAGGTTGGGCAGTTCAAGCCAGTGGAGCTGTCTCAAAGCAGTACAGTGATGAGTTATATATGAGCAATTTGTAGCAAAGCGGGCAGTTCTGTTATAGCAGGCTTCCATTTTGCTTAGTTCAGTTTTGTTGAGATTAGTCAGAATGGGAGATGCATAGAGTAGGGTAGATAGAAGTTGGGAGCGAGCAATGGCTGATCTTGTGTTGTTGGTAAGAAATGGTTTGATATGGTAGAGTGACCCCAGTTTGACATGTACTTTTTTAATAGTTAAGTTGAGATGACTATCAAATTTTAGGTGGGAGTCTATGGTTATTCCCAATAGCTTAGCCTGTGCCACTGGAGCAATTGGAGTAGCATTTGTGGAGTAGATATTGAATTGACTGTACGTGTTTTTGTTAGAAATGGTTATAATCATAAGCTGAGTTTTCTTTGGATTGAGGATAAGTTGGCCTTTGGTAAGGTAGTTTTCAACATCAGAGAATGCTAGTTGAGTTGTTTGCTGGAGGGTGGGAATGTTTTGTGCAGCACATATTAAGGTATTGTCATCTGCATACTGAATGATAGATGCATGCTGTGTGGAGGTATGGAGGTCATTTGTGAAGACTATGAATAGTGGTGGTCCTAAGACAGAACCCTGTGGGACTCCTATAGTTATGGGCAGCTGAGGAGAGAGAGGATTTTCCCATTTCACAGCTTGGTACCTGTTAGTTAAGTAGCTTTGGAACCAGGTAAGAGCGGAATTTGATAGGTGATATTGGTTTAGTTTGTTTAGCAGGATTTGGTGTGAGACTGTGTCAAATGCTTTGGAAATATCCAAAAAAAGAGTTGACACCTGTAGGCCTTTATTTTTGAGATGCTTTACTGTGTCTGTGAAACAGAGGAGGGCTGTAGTGGTACTATGGGCAGGTCTGAAACCATAGTGAGTAGGTGAGAGGATGTTGCTGTCTAGGAGATAGTTTAGCATCTGGGTATGGATGCATTTTTCTAGGATTTTGGCCAGAGGGGAGAGTAAATCAATGGGTCTGTAGTTATTAAGTTCAGTGGAAGTCCCACCTTTATGTATGGGTGTAACATAGGATATTTTCCAGAGTTTGGGCACATAGTTTTCAACAACTGATCTGTTTATGAGAGTGGAGACTGGGATAGCAATAGCATCTGCTGTGAGTTTCAAGAAATAGCTGGGGAGTAGGTTGGCTGCTGTTGATGAGGTTTTTAGTTTGGAGAGCATGCTTTTGATTGAAGTGGTGGAAACTGTTTTGAGGGTAAAGCTTGTATTAGTGTTATTTGTGTTGGGGGGGGATAGTGAGGAAGGAACTGTCCTGTGATACTAAGGATAGACTTGAGTTCGTAAAGTGGGCGTTGACTTGTGTTTCGATGGGAACTTTAGTGTCAGGGGTGGTTGGTTTGGGGTAGCCTTTTGGGTGGATTTTAGTAGCTGGTTTACATTTTTCCAAAATGTTTGGGGGTTGTGTTGGTATTTAGTTTGTAATGTTGTGTAGTAGGATTTTTTGTCTAGCCTAATGCATTTTTTTGCACGGTTGCGCAGTTCTTGGTACTTAGTTAGGCTTTGTGTTTCTTTGTTTTTTTGATAGTAAAGCCAGACAGTGCATCTGGACTTGAAGATTTATTTGGTTTCTTTACTGAGCCAGGGGTTTGTAGAGATGCTAACCTTGATTTTGCGCAATGGAGCGACAGTGTCTAGGTGTTGTAGAAATGTTTTGTCGAAATATGCTACAGCCTGGTCAAGTGGGAAGGTTTTTAGGGGGGTCCAGTCACAGTAAAGTGTTGAGGAGTTTTTTGTGTTTCTAGCGGATATATAGTTAGTGGTTTTGCATATGCTTGTTCTACTATGTATAAAGTATATTATGTTGTGGTCACTTAAGGTGTCTGGGAGACTGCCTGTGTGAGGGTACAATGTGGGCTTCTTAGTTAGGACCCAGTCAAGGATGGATTCCCTTTTAGATTTTTTATCACATCTAGTTGGAATTTGGACTAGCTGCTGGTAGCCATGGAGATTTATTAGATTACTTGGTGTTTCTGATGTACAGGTGAACCAATCTAGGTTGAAGTCCCCCAGAATAAGGGTTTCTTGTGAGTATGTGGAAGAACACCAGGATAAGAAGTCATCAAGGCTAGCAGGTGTATTACCAGGTGGAATATAGATCACAATTGTGGTGATGACCTTTTTAGGGTGAAGCTGAAGTTGTGAGATAAGTATGTCCTAATTATTGTGGGGAGGGGTAGGAGTTTGGTAATTGATTTACAGTTAAGTTGGACTTGTACAATAAGGCAGTTCCACCCCCTTTACGAAGTGGTCTGTCTTGTCTAATGATATTGTAGCTGGTAGGGAGAACTTCTGAGTTAGCTATGTTTTTATTTAGCCAGGTTTCTGTTGAAGCAACTATGTCAGGGGAGTAGTGTGCTATTGTGGCCTGGAGTTCAGGTATTTTATTTCTGATACTTCTAATATTAATATTTAGCATTAAAAGATGGTTGGTTTTGCTGCTGTTGTTGATTTGCCCAGGGATGAAGAAAGTGGGGGTGTTATGTTCTGACATTTGTGATGGAGCAGTTTGTGTTGGACAGGATGGATTTGCACCTGGGTTGGGGTGGATATCCCCACTTATGTTGAGCCTGGGTTAAAATGGTTATACAGATGTTGGAGTTGGCGAGGAGTGCGAGAAAGTATTGTTTTTTTGTTGGAGTAGGAATGAGAGCATATGTGTTTAGTTCTGAATTGGTCCGTTATGTAGTTCTTGAATAATTGTGGGCAGATATTATTATAATGTGTGGTGTCTGTATATGAGAGTGCATAATGTAGTGTTGTGCTACTAAGTTTAGGGATATTGCTAGAGTGATAACTTGTGGTGTTATAAAGAATTATGAGAAGACAGACTAGACTTAGTTGTGTGATAGTCATGGTTATAAAGTTTAAGTTGGTTCTAGGTGGCGGGTCTGAATAGGAATTATAGGATTGCACTATATGTGGGTGAGAAGTAGTGTGAGTGATGCAAAAAATGCCTAGTGGGAATGAGAGTGATTGGGAGTATTTTGTGTGGAGCAAGTTGGTGTGGTATAATGTGATATGACTTGAGGAGCTGTGATTGGTGGAGGTGATGTGAGGGTGAGCTGTGGGTGTGTCTGTGATTACTATAAATGTAGAGGTAGTGGGGGCGGGAGGGAATTGGGGGCAGGGCAGGGGAGCGGAGAGAGTCCGAGCGTTAGCGAGGGAGAACAGAGCAGGGCAGAGCCCGCCAAGACAAGAGAAAAAAGTAAGTATTACTTTACAAATCTGAACACTTTAAACAAATTCCTGAGGTCTAATGGCTTACCAGCAAGCAGAATGTAATTGCTGAAGAGCACTTGTGTCCTGATGGGAGACTAGAGATTTAAAGATGGCTCCATGCTCAGCAGGATTCTAATATAGACTTAGTATTGGGGGAGGGAGATAGCACAAGGGGTGTAAATCAGGTGGAATGCAAAGAAACAAGAGAGGCAATCAGTGGAAATCAGTGAAGGCCTCAGAGGGGGTAAGTAGTAATTCAAACTACGTGTAAAGTGAAGGAGAGAAGAGACAACAAAGTTTATTAAGGTTGGGAGTGTGTGTTCACATTGACTTGCTGATTAGTAACCAGTTTGTGCACAGATTAGAGTAGGGAGATACATTAGCAATGAAGGGGAATGTATAGAGATGCAAATAAACAGGTGGGCCTCCAAGTGATACAAACTAAGGCAGAAAGCATTGAGAGGGCTGCTTGATGGTTAATTTAGTCACAGGGATGTGAATTAAATATATACTGTCTACTGGACAGTTAGGATTAGAGTACTAGTGGGGGGGGGGAACACAAGGCTACAACAGTCAGTTTTATTAGCAAGCTGAGAACTACTAAGAAATATTGCTAATGTAATAGCTTCACTCTCATAAAACATAAAAGTAGAATGTCTGGGTGGACTGACCCTGCTCTTGAGGCTCAAAATGTATATCCTTGTTTAGTTTGCAGTACTGATTCCTTCTTATACTGTATGGGTGGAGTGGTAGCCACAGACTGCAGATTTGCTTGAGTGTGCTCCTGCTCTTGAGGCTCAAAATGTATATCCTTGTTTAGTTTTGCAGTACTGATTCCTTCTTATACTGTATGGGTGGAGTGGTAGCCACAGACTGCAGATTTGCTTGAGTGTGCTCCTGCTCTTGAGGCTCAAAATGTATATCCTTGTTTAGTTTTGCAGCACTGATTCCTTCTTATACTGTATGGGTGGAGTGGTAGCCACAGACTGCAGATTTGCTTGAGTGTGCTCCTGCTCTTGAGGCTCAAAATGTATATCCTTGTTTAGTTTTGCAGTACTGATTCCTTCTTATACTGTATGGGTGGAGTGGTAGCTGCAGACTTCCTTGAGTGTACTCCTGCTCTTGAGGCTCAACATGTATATCCTTGTTTAGTCCTTAGAATTAGATCCTAATTTTATCAGGATTGACCACATTTACCTTATTGATAAGCGTATTATGACTCAGTCTACTTTGCTATCACTCCGGAGTCTTTTGTACACTGCAGTTCTTGAATAATTATTTGCTTTATTACTGCTAACATTTACTGGGTCTATGAATAACAAGTAACATGTCCAGATTTATTTTATCTGGTACTATTCTGGTATAGAACCTAAGCCTGGAGATAGATTGGTATACTGCTCAGGGAGATTAGCTGGTACATTTTTATTCACTGTGCTTTGTAATCCTGCATCACTACACACTGCTTTCTGTTTTTTTGACTTACTTTTACTGACTGCATGAATACTTGAATCATCGTCTCTCTGGACATGAGACTCATTAACTCTGCTAACATGCAAATCACTGGTTTTGCAGATGCATGATTTACTAATTTTCCGAATGCTTGAATCACTACTTCTGCAAATGTGTGAAAAAAATGTTCTGAGTGCACTTTGCCCTCTGGGATACCATTTAGCCACTTGCATGTTATGAATTCACAAATCTTACCTATCCGTTCACACTCAAACCTTCCCAAAATATTAGGCTATGAACTAAAGTGACTTGAAACTTTAAATTGTGATCGCACATTTTTAAACACACAGTACATTGTTTGAGTCAATAGCTTGAGTTTATGCCCACAGTAAGTCAACAATAAGGCTTTAAATGCAAGCAATGAATTTCTCAGACCTGCAGGTTAAAGGACCCTAAGTAATAATGTTACTATCAACACTGATATCAAATGTAAATGTAAAAAATGTGATAACATTACCATTTGTACACAGCTTTCCATCCAGTGGTTTGTATAATAATATATTTTTTGCATTCCTGAGTTTAGTGTACACATTTCATATACAGTCACAATGTGCATATTAGTTGCAGCCACAAACAGATTATAGTTTGCAGTACTCTGATCAAATGATGGTCATTTTCTTAACTGGATTGCTGTTAGAACCACTGACTTCAGTGACTTGCAAAACTGATTAGTGTCCTTTTACTGTTAGAGTTACATTCATGAGAAAAATGAGTAACTTATGTTTGTGATAACCTTTATTTATAGCAGGATACTGTTTTTTGTTGTGCTGCTAACTAAACCTTGAAAATACTGTGGTTGCTGAGGAATACACCCTTCAGGGTAACATCAGACTGACACAGTACTGATGCTTTTTTGCCATAATGTTAGTCATATTTTTCAAAAAAAATGCCTTGACTTTTCAGTAACGCTTTTCCATTAGCAATAGATGTTGTTTTAGTTTAATTTTACTCATAACTAAATTTGCAGCAAGCTCTTTTATCTGAACAACAATTAGCACTGCAACTCTACACATATTAACAACGTTCTCTAATGTTAAATATGTTTCCAATAGCTGTTTACTTCTCTCTCTGTATTCTGTAGTGCTACACAACACCCAAATCACCAAACTCACTCTTTAACTCTATGCCTTAAATCAGGCACATAGGCATCTATATAGCCTTGTAGACCTTTTTTAGTGAAAAACAAATATCTGATATATGACAAGTTCCTTTTGGGCTTGCAGTGCTGCTCAAACTTAATTTTAACAATACCTATATAGATTGCTGCTGTTTAACAGCATTACAAGTACCGAATACCTTAATCACATAATCAACAATCATAATCGTGTAAACATCTTTAATCTTTATACAGACCTAAAGTGAGGGTACAAAAGATTGAATTGTTGCACTTACTGCTTCCAAGCTTTTGACAAATTGCCTGAAGAATCAATGTTAATGGCAGGGAGAGGGAGTTGTATTGGTGAGCCCATGATACATTTTAATTGGTATCCAAAAGAAAGAAATCAAGTTTTAACGAGTCCAAGAACTACTTTTCAGTGTATACAATGGAATGAGTCTGGAAACTTTGTCCAAAACCATTGACTGTATCAATGTGACTTGTGCTGTTTGCGTGTTTTTCTTAAATAATCTAATTTCATTTCTTCATATTTTGGAAGCATTAATAATTTTTGTTGCTCAACAGAGGTTTTCTGATTTCTGAACTGGCAATTTATGGACACTTCTTTGCCTTCACATTTAGCTATTTTGGACCATTGCAGTTTTTTGACAATATTTTGAATTTAGTTGCATGTTAACCTAAGGTATGACTCATTTAAAATGAAAAATAATTTCCCATTAGGTATTGGTATTAGTACATCAAAAGTTGAAAAAACACTGGACTCCTCCAGCAAACCACTACGGAAAGATGGACTCGAAACAATTCAAGATGGATAAACAAGTTTAATTTAAATGCTTTTGCCTTCATGTAAAGGCATAATCAAAGATAACACATCCACATATACAGATTGTTTAAATATACCATCTAATAATGACTTGACCAATAAAAAACCTCAGCCAACAGTAAGGCAATATTTATAGTAACATAGCTCTTAACTAAACACTCGTTTAAAACTTAAATCTACATAAATTATAGATATGTATAAATACCTATAAAGAAATATATATATTTTTAAATCAATTTAGTCTAGCAGCTCAAACTTTCAAAATACAGTTAAGGGACAACATGTCATTTAGTCTGGGCCATACCTTTCAACCTGGAAACATCAAAAATCTGGACAAAGACCCATGAAATGTAGGTACAACTGGCCAAAAATCTGGACACTGATTAACATAAAATTTACATACAGTACTACCTAACCCCACCCACTCCAACAGAACTGTGGGATACCAACATTCAAATGCAAATTGAAGAATAGACAAAATATTAAACACCACAACATATAACCATAACAATTTACAATGTTTGTCAACTCCCAATAACAAGCTCATATGGTGAGCTCTGCATTTTGCTTTGTGTATTTTATTATGAGGGGAATGGGGTCAAGGGTGATTACGTGATTAAGTTACTAGCCATTAAGCACTTGTGGTCAAGTATGGATACATGAAGAAGATGCTCCAAAGGAGAGGACTGGAAGCTATGTAAATAGACATTTACCACTTCTCAAAGCAGCACACTTGCCACTCTATGCATTAAAATGATGAACAATAAACAATGGGATAGAAATTAACATTTTAATAAATAATCTATGTTTTATGACCAGCTTATACTGTTTGACTGTTTAATAAATCTTAATTATGCACACATCAAGAATTGTTGTAGACATGTATACAAATAGTTTCTTATATGTTAATGTATCTGTTCCTATATATAAAAAGCCATTCAACTTATTCTTCTTAATGCAGTTCTCACTTTGTCTGATCTCTGTCTGTCAGTCAGATTTGGTGCCATATGTATAGAAAACAGGCTGGCCAGTCCATGTTACTATATGTTAAGGCAACAGAGAGGCTATTAAAGAGATGTTTATAAACAATGTTAGCCAAAAATCTGGCTTGGGTATCTCATCCATCCTGACATATCCACTTCTCTATTTTCCTCACATGATTTTTACCTGTACAGGCAAAGTTAAGTCCAGTTTTTCCCGGTCACTTCTGTAAAGAATGTTGGCCAGTCTAACTTCTATCTGAAAGGAATAGAAAGAGAACCACCAGTACACAGCATATAGAAATTATAGGCTAGCACTTTCAAACAGCACAGCCCTGTATAGAAATAGACGGTTACTATGCATACAGTCCAGCAGACTACTGAAGAGCCTAGCCCAGTTGTGTCAAAATGCTTTAGAGCACTGTCTATATAAGTTACTTGCTCAGAATCATGCAGCAGACAAACGGTGACTGAGGGAATCACCCTCGAGGCTACAGTAAACATCTCGCTAACACCTAATAGCCTTAATCCTTTAGGCTAACTAGCAGACTAAAACATGCAGATGTAGGGAGAACAAGCAAGCTTCACACAAGCAAACACCAGATATCAGACTTGAAATCCAGGCTAAAGACCATGAGGCACAGGCTAAAGACCATGAGGCGCAGACTAAACACTGAGTGACTGTTTCATAGAGATTTCTACCATTCAGAAAATGAGAAAAAATTTCAGTCATAAGCCAGTAACACTGCTAAAGCAAGCACATGCCCAAGTGTAACTTATTGTAATACAACTGTCAATGCAATTGCCACCAAACTTGCATTTGGGGTAAAACGACATCAAGAACCAAGGCCCCTAAAATATTGTTAGCACAACATAAAAGCCTACACTCACCACAAGAAAGAGAAAAGGCCAGCAGTTACTTCATTATCATCATCAGCCCCTCCCCATTGTTCTACACGGTGATAAGGCAGCATGTCAACTGTTACCACTTCTCTCTTTTCAATGCCAGTTAACTATATTTTAAAAGCTAGAGCTGATACACTTAATTGTAGATTAAGTTTTATACGAGTGTTTTTTAGGAGCGATGTTACTTTAAATGTTGCCTTACTATTGGCTGAGGCTTTTTATTGATCAAGTCATTATTAGATGGTGTATTTAAACAATCTGTATATGTGGATGTTTTATCTCTGCTGATGCCTTTATTTGAAGACAAAACACTTAGATTAAACTTATTTTGCTTATTCAACTGAGTTATTTCCAGTCTGTTTTTCTGTAGTGGTTTGTTGAAGGAGTCCGGTGTTTTTTCTACTTTTGATAATATCACCATTTAACTGGCAAAAATCAAATGGTTAATGGTATTAGTACAGTTTTAAAATCTGGATCCTCTGAACTGTGACAGAGAAGTAGATGTCAGTGGCATTGTGATGACTAAATACTGGAACAGCTAAGTAACGCAATCCCACTGTGACACCAGGCCTTACCAGAACTTCTGGAAGGTTCACTGACTTTGTATACTCATGTGGAGGTATCATTAATGGAGCGTGGCAGTGATGCCACAGCTTGCTTTGCTGAAACTATAATGTCTACTGATGTGGCAACAAAGAAAGAAGAAAACACAGTAATGTCATATCCTGCTTATAATGTAGTATGGGTACTGAATATTGTTTGGTGTATTCATCACATCCCCAGTTTGAGAAGAGACTCATGACAAAGAAATTACAAGGGCTGGAAAAACTGACTATTCTGAGATACTACATGAGTTATCTCTGTTCTCTATATCCTATGAATTACAAGAATGAAATACTGAACTGCTTGCTGGTAAATATAAAGTCAATCTGCACAATAAACCAACCACATAAGGAGGTATATATATATATATATATATATATATATATATATATATATATATATATATATATATGACCAAAATCCAAGCCCAAAAAACGTGGAGTAAAAATAGAAAGAACGTTCCCCAAAGCTGTTGACGAATGAATATGAATATATACAGTCTAATCCAAGTACAAAAAATATAACACGTATGTAAGCAGTATTGTAAAAACAGAAATCCAAGGCGATGGTCCAAATAGCGGATTAAATATAAACCAGATTTATTAGAACAGAAACAAAACGTAAGCGCTTTCACTATTTAGAATAGCTTCATCAGACGTTGCATTTTAAAACACATTTCAAGCCCATATATAAGACACAAATCACATCTCCCGGTAGTTGAGAACAACGTCACTTCCTCATTACAAAATAGCTTTATAACTTGTAAATTGTATATTAAAATATATATTAAAAAATTCCCCTATTGTAGACACAATGTGAGTTAATTAAATAAGATTAATAATAAAATGTTTAAATTGTGTGTGCATCTTATAAAAACGTACTGCCAAATTGCTGTTGCGGCACTTGCAGTGAATTACGTCAATCTTGTAAAACCAAGATTTAACTCACAACTGGTCAATGCTGTTAAGTATATCCCATTTGCATGAAGCAACGATGTTAAAAGTTAAAAACTTTAAAAATAATAATTAGCGTAACTCATGGTTATCAACATAACCAGATCAGCTTGTAGTCATGGTTAGACCATGATTGACATCGCACACTGTTGCAAGACAACTACTAGATCTGTTCGCTAAGCTTCAGCTATAAATCTATAATATAATGCAAACAATGTTATATGAGAAGTCATGGCACGAAGTTGTATAACGTGCCATTGATTTCATAGAGTGTTCAATTGCTATACATTTCATCTGTTAAGGTCTCTCAACACTGGCTTAATCACCTGGTTTTAAGTAACCAATACTGTTAATTTTACGAACAGGAAAGGTGATATAACTACTCATATTATACTATATATATATACACACACACACACACACACACACACAAAACAGTGCCACATAACCCCCCAAAATTACCACTCAACACTGTATTAATATGTTTCTAAGAATAAATCTAAAATCAAAGTATGCATATCTTTAAAAAAAAATCACACAAATTAGTGACAATTCATAAAAATCATCTTCCTTCTTATGACTTTAAATTAAGAACATTTCTGGTTTAAATCACATTGATTTAACCCAGGGGAGTGAGGCATTCAACTGTAGCTGATATTTAAGTTCACATCTATCCAACATAGTCTTCACATTCCTGCCCCTTGCCGACAAATCCACAAAATCTAAAACAAAGAACAAAAATTTTGTCTATGATGGCAACTCCATGGACTGATCAGATTTCATAATGCAAATGACTTTGTTATTAAATTACTCAAAGTCATCCATTCAGTGTTAGTCATATTGTAAAATTAATGGCTGATGGGGTTTCCTAATAAATCCATGATATAAAATTCAAAGTCCTTCTCAAAATTAACCAAAGTTTTGTGTCAAAGTTATGAGGAAATGTCTCAGCACAAGGAGTGGACTTTCTGTTGATGATATTAAAATAGAAAGAGCCCATAGAGTATATATTCCAAACTTGAGACTGGGAAAGTAGCCAAGACCTGTGCTGAATAAACTGGATGCAGATCATATGAAGTAATACATTCTTTTTTTTTATTTTGTGGAGGAAGGGGACAATTTTAAAGGTTAGAAACTCAAGGGTTTACTTGGATAGTGACTTTTCATTACAAATGTGAATTATCAGTAAAAGCTTTTTCTTCCTTCCATAAGACTTTGCAGAGAAATTAAATTTGGTTTTGAGCTAGTATATCCTGCATTACTTTAAGTCTTCTGTCCACTTAGGTTCATAGGTAGGTACTAGGCTATTGGCCCAAGGGCCTAAGTAAGCCTAGCCAACAAAGTTCCCTGGCTTACCCCAACCCAAGAAAGTTAATTTCCTGTGCCCCTGTCGAGCAGAGCCACAGAAGTGATCCCTGGGGTGTATTTCCTATTTCCCATCCAGTCATCAAGATTTTTCTTGAAGAGTGTTAATGAGGAATTTTGCTTGATGGGTGGATTAAAATGTATACTGATCTTTGTCAGGTACATGGTGGACTGGAAAAGAGAAAACAACAGATGGAGGCAAGATAATATGGTGAGAGCACAAGCAACCAGTCAACAGTTACAGAAAAGCAAACTATAGACACTTCAAGAGAGTGATTTCCTGTGAAACCCTTTCTTATTTCCCAAAGAAAATGATGGCTAAAACAAATGAAATGAAACAATTTACAAAAAAAGTGGAAGCCACCAATTAAAAAAACACTAGGAACATTGAAAGAGATTACTACTTAAAAATAATAAATATTTATGTGGGAAATGTTGCAATACAATCAAAATGTACGTTGTATTTTGAATGTCATCTTAAGATTATCAAGTCTATATTATATTACTAATATATTGTAAGTCAAAAACAGAAAACAGCATTTGGGCTCATATAAATGCAATAATATAAGTATTATATGCCAACATTTTAATTAAAAAGGAAAGTTTATTTTTAACTGAGTGGAGTGAAGTATTCTATATGTTATCTGATAAAAGTCCCTGTGTTCAAACTGCACACTGTGTTTATGCTGCTTTTAATAAAGTTACTATGACTGCGGAAGGAAAGGGGAAAGAAGTAAATCACTGATGAATGAAAAGGAAATGAATATATTATGGGATGGAAACCAATAGATAATATTGCATAAAGATAGTTCTGGTAATGCATGCATGAGGCAGGTATGCTTGCTAAAAGTAGGATAAATAGCAAGATTCACAAAAAATAATGGACTGAAAACAGTGAGTGAAGAAATTTGGTTAAACTGAAGAGACTGTTTAGTATAACTAAAATGTAAAAGATGCACACTTGAAATGTTTTCAACCATTGACCTCAGTACCAGGGAGAAGATAAAAGCTTCATTTCATTTTTTGTAACATTTGTTATCAGGTTTTAGAGGGAAGGCTTCTCAATCTGTAAACTATGGGTTGGATTCATTAACAGCTACACTAAGTACTGCTATTGTGTTGGTGGCATGGTGCACTGTACACTAAGTACTGCTGTTGTGTTGGTGGTGTGGTGCACATACACTAAGTACTGTTATTGTGTTGGTGGTGTGGTGCACGTACACTAAGTACTGCTATTGTGTTGGTGGTGTGGTGCATGTACCCTAAGTAGTGCTATTGTGTTGGTGTTGTGGTGCACTATACACTAAGTAGTGCTATTGTATTGGTGGAGTGGTGCACATACACTAAGTACTGCTATTGTGTTGGTGGTGTGGTGCATGTACACTAATTACTCCTATTGTGTTGTTGGTGTGGTGCATGTACACTAAGTACTGTTATTGTGTTGGTGGTGTGGTGCACGTACACTAAGTACTGCTATTGAGTTGGTGGTGTGGTGCACCATACACTAATTAGTGATATTGTGTTGGTGGTGTGGTGCATGTACACTAAGTACTGCTATTGTGTTGGTGGTGTGCTGCACCGTACACTAAGTACTGCTATTGTGTTAGTGGTGTGGTGCACTGTACAATAAGTACTGCTATTGTGTTGCTGGTGTGGTGCATCGTACACTAAGTACTGCTATGTGTTGGTGATGTGGTGCACTGAACACTAAGTATTGCTATTGTTTTGGTAGTGTGGTGCACAGTACACTAAGTACTGCTATTGTGTTGGTGGTGTCGAACACGCACACTAAGTACCGCTATTGTGTTAGTGGTGTGGTGCATTGTACACTAAGTACTGCTATTTTGTTGGTGGTGTGGCGCACATACACTAAGTAGTGCTATTGTGTTAGTGGTGTGGTGCAACGTACACTAAGTATTGCTATTATGTTGGTGGTGTGGTGCATTGTACACTAGGTACTGCTTTTGTGTTGGTGCGGTGCACCGTCCACTAAGTACTGCTATTGTGTTGGTGGTGTGGTGCACGTACACTAAGTAGTGCTATTGTGTTGGTGGTGTGGTGCACTGTATACTAAGTACTGCTATTGTTTTGGTAGTGTGGTGCACAGTACACTAAGTACTGCTATTGTGATGGTGGTGTGGTGCACCTTACACTAAGTACTGCTGTTGTGTTGGTGGTGTGGTGCACCATACACAAAGTACTGCTAGTGTGTTGGTGGTGTGGTGCATTGTACACTAAGTACTGCTTTTGTGTTGGTGTGGTGCACAGTACACTAAGTACTGCTATTATGTTGGTGGTGTGGTGCACTGTACACTAAATACTGCTGCTGTGTTGGTGGTGTGGTGCACCATACACTAAGTACTGCTATTGTGTTGGTAGTGTGGTACACAGTACACTAAGTACTGCTGTTGTATTGGTTGTGTGGTGCACTGTACACTAAGTACTGCTATTGTGTTGGTGGCATGGTGCACTGCACACTAAGTACTGCTATTGTGTTGGTGGTGTGGTGCACAGTACACTAAGTATTGCTATTGTGTTGGTGATGTGGTGCACTGTATACAGAATACCGAGCTATTTGGTATTCATTAAATAGTTATACTTGTAGTGTATGGCCTAAAAACAAAGGGAAATGGCAGAATATGCTAATGAAGGCATAGAGAGCCAAACTGCATACTAATTAACCAATCCAACATGGTGGAGCTGCTCAGGAAGTTACAAAGATAATCATGTGCACTCAGTGCTCCCTCTTGTCCTGAGCTCCAAAACCCTTTGGGATACAGGTATTATTACCCTTGTAAAAAATGTTAGGGGTTGCTGTTGCTATCATTATGCTGTATGTACAACAGTCTTTTAATCAGGGTGCTGTTGCTGTTGCTGGTAACAGTCCTCAGGCAAGCAAAAGAAGAAGAAGAAGGGTGTTTAGACTCCATTTGATATTTCATAGACTGCAGGACACAGAAATTGCAAAGGGATATAGGTGGGCAGGGAAACAATAGAGTAACTATGCAACCTGTGCTACCTCCACCTCAGGCCCCATGGAAATTGTGCAGAACCCATTCCATTGGAAACAAAGGTATGTGTAGCACTGCATATACTAGCAGCTGGTACTTTCCATTTTAAATTCATATTTTATATGTGTATATTATACTTTTATTTTACATTAATGTTTTAAATGTCATGTCAAATATGTTACATGGACATATTATAATATTTTTTTTAGAAATAGAGTTGGCAAGAAATGAATTGGTCTTTGCTGTTTATTTATTTTAGAGCTGATTCACTGTTAATAATTTTCATCTTACAAATTATAAAATTTTATTCTGCATGATGTTAAATGTCAACATGCTTGTAACTTTCATATATTAGAAGGGGTGGTACGGCGGTAGCATTGTTACCTCACAGCAAGAGGTTCTCCCGTTCGATTCTTGGCTTGACTTGGGAGTACCTTCTGTGTGGAGTCTGCATGTCCTCCTCGTGGTTGGGTAGCGTTTTGAAAGACATGCATGTGTAAATGGGCATACCTTCGTTGAAGGTTGGGCATCGAGCTAGCACCTTGGCGTTTTGTAAAAATCTACTGCCAATCATTAGCGGACCGGAGTTCCGCTGTGGAAACCCCTTACCGGGAAAAGCCGAAAGACAAACATTTTGTTAGAATGGTGAATGAGTTCTATTTTTTGTACAATACCCCTTTAAGGAATTAATTGAATTTTATCCCATGATTACAAGTTTTTTTGTATTTAAACAGTGTTTTATTGATGGCTGAATATTCCTGATAATGTCCTGTATATTACATATGAAAGCACTTAACAGTTTATTCTGGTGCTCGTATTTATTTTTGTGATTAAATATTATATGAATCCTGCTGTCAGCAGCTTTTTTCAACATTTTTAACCTATTATCATGGGCCCTTTAATATATTTTCATGTTTGTGGTAGATGCATGCTGTTCGACACTAAGTGAGCCAAGTTTGTTTGGTTTTTGGTGCATTTAGTGGTAATGCTGAACCTTTTTGATTATTGGTTTTGGAATAGCACACTTCCCTGAACTGTTGGGGACCAAAGTTTACATACATATAGATATAAAAGCACCACTCAGTGAACAAGGAAGGAGGTATACCGACAGAAAAGTATGCCACTCTATAAACTGTCAGATTGCCTGTCATGCCCAAGAGATCATCTATAATATCTGTGCAGGTAACCCAGACAGTTTTCATAATTCACATGTCTGGCTCACATATGAGCTATACTCAAGGTTTGCTAGGGATGACTTTCCACGAGGGCATCCAGTGAAAGATGAAGGTTATGGACTGGATCCCTGGTGCTTGACAGCTATAGGTTCATAGGTTCATACTAGGCTATCTGCCCTAGGGCATTTATAAGCCTAGCCAGAGTGTGTTTGGTTTTCGCCACCCATTTTAAATTAATTTTGCTATGCCCTTTTTCGAGGTTAGTATACTGTGCCTCTGTCTAACAGTGACACAGAAGTGATACCCGGGGTAAACCTATGATATCCCATCCACTCATCAAGATTCCTCTTGAAGAGAGTCAATGAGGGACTCTGCCTAACCTGGACTGGGATTTTATTCCAGAGTGAAGGGAGCCTCTGGGTTATGAATCTGTCCCTCCAGCATGTCCTATTTATTTCAGTGCTGAGGTTCAAGTCTCTCGGCATAGCTTGATGGGATTTGGATTTTCTGAGGTGCAGCATGTCCATTAATTCCGGGTTGGACATGGCTTTATACGTCAGGCACAGATCGCCTCTGAGCAGGTGGTATGCCACTGAGTAGAGCTGGAGTTTCTTTAACCGGGCAGCATATGGCATCTGTTTGAGCCCTTTGATCCTCTTGGTGAGGTACTTTTGGGATCTTTCCAGTTGCTGCAGGTGTCTGGTAAGGTACATCTCAAAAGGGGCATTGTACTCAATTATGGGCCTGATGAGGGATGAGTAAAGAGGCACGATGATCTCCCCTGATCTAGATGTGAATCCCTTCATGATTAGGTGGGCTATATAATATGTTTTTCTAACCACTTTGGCCACGTGGTTTTCAAATGAGAGATTGCTATCAACTTGGGTCCCCAGGTCCCTAATTACTTCTTCCGTACTTAATGGATTACCACTTATGTGGTAATTTGTGGGCACTTTGTTTTTGCCAAAGGGGATGACTATACACTTGTTGGCGTTTAGCTTGAGGCCATGGCTCTGGCACGAGTTGTCTGTTTCTATGAGGCCCTTTTGTAGGATGCTTGTGTCAGCTGGAGAGTCAATTATGGTGACTAGTTTGCAGTCATCTGCGAACTTGGTCAGCCACAGTCCTTCCATGTTGGCCTGTACCTCCGAGAAATATATACCAAACTAGAGAGGTCCCAGGACTGAGCCTTGTGGGACGCCACTTGTAACTGGTTTGGAGTCTGACATGGCTCCAGCAATTCTAACCATGTGGGTTCTGTCCTTGAGCCAGTTTGCAACCCATCTAGTGACATAGGGGTTTATATTTAAGCTGGTGAGCTTATCTATAATGCCCGAGTGGGGTATTGTATCGAAGGCTTTTGCGAGGTCCTGTGTGGACCACCTTCCCCTCGTCAATGGCCTTGGCGACTGTTTCAAAGAAATTGACCAGGTTTAAGAGGCAGGATCTGCCCATAACAAAGCCGAACTGGGTAGGATCCAGTGTCTGTAGGTCCCCAATATCTTTATTTATGAGGTCCATGATGATCCTTTCCATAGCTTTGCAGACCAAGCTAGTCAGGCTTATGGGGCGATAGTTTCCAGGATCTGTTGAGGCACCACCTTTGTGGAGAGGGACCGCTGTTGCTGTACGCCACTCTTTGGGTACATATCCTGTAGTAAGGCTGAGATTGAACAGTAGTTTTATGTTTGGGTTTAGCTCTTCTTGGAATTCATGTAGGATGCAGCCCGGGACACCGTCTGGTCCCATTGATGCTGTGTTTTTTGCTTTGGAGAGGGCAGCTCTTACCTGAGCATCTGAGATGTCAGGGGGGCAGCACTCTGCTGGGATAGATATTTGCCCTTTTGGTGGGAGGGGGGAGTTTGCGCTGAACCTGTCAGGTAGGATGTTGGCAATGTCTGTGGGTTTGGTGTATTTATTGTCATTTTGGACTAATTCTGAGCATATCTGGGAATTCCCACCCAGGTTCCTAACATAACTAAAGAAAGCCTTGTGATTATCCTTAGTGTCCTGTGCAATTTTTCTCTCGAAGCTGGCCTTAGACGATTTTATGAGTGCCCGTAGTTTTTTGCTAATACTGATCAGACTTCCCTTTTTGGGATTTTGCTCTATCATGTAGTAGCTTCCTCCTTATATTGTATAGTTTGTTTATGGCTGGGGTCCACCAGACAGGACGCCTGCCTTTGGAGGATTGGGTCTTGGTTTTATTTGGGATTGCATGATCCATGCATTCCTGAAGGTGTTCATAGAATGTGTTTATAAAGGATTCTGCGGTCTGGGCCATATTTTCCACAGGCCCGGGGGCTTTGAAGGATTCCACCTCAGTTTTGAGGAGTGTAAAATTTGTTTTAGAGAAGTTTTTCACTGTGGTTTTCTGGGCAGGGGTGGGGTCGGGATGTGAATATCCACAGAGATTAGTTTATGGTCTGATCTTACCAGTGAGGGATACACTTCTGGTCTGGAGCATAGAGCCCCCATGTTGGTGATGATCAGGTCCAGTATGTTTTCCCCTCTTGTGGGAGTGGTAACAAGTTGTTCCATAGCATTTGAGTTTATAAATTCTAGGAACCTTTGGGCTAGGGTGTTGGAGCTAGAGTAATGTTCCCAGTCTATGTTTGGGTAGTTGAAGTCACCCAATATAATGGTGTTTGGAGAGACCTTCATATTTTCCAGTGTTCTCAGGAAGGCCAAATGGGGTTCCTGGGTTTGGGAGGGTGGTCTGCAGCAGGCTATAAACTGGAAGGCAGTTTTACCCACTGTTAGTTGCACATGGATAGTCTCTGATGCTTCGTGCTGTGCCACCAACCTGGAGGTGTGGGTATCTTTGACATCTTTGACGAATATTGATACTCCCCCTCCTTTTGTGGTTCAGTCCAAGTTTTGGGGCTGAAAAGCATGGCATGAGGTATAACCTGGTAGTGCTGGGGTGCTCTCGGGAGCCTTGAACCAGGTTTCTGTTACTGCACAGATATCGATGTTCTCCATGCTAAGGAGAGTTTTGAGTGCGTGCATCTTGAGGTTTAGACTTCTGGCATTGAGTAGCATTACTCTTAGTTTCTTATCCCTTGTGATACTTATAGAGGTGGTTTGTCTTTTGAGCCTTGCCTAAAAAAGGCACTATGGGGGTGGCAAGAGCCTTTGCCAATATCCAAAAGCCCAGGGGTGACAGGTGCAAGCCGTCCCTAGCGAAGCATCGTGGCTTGTCGAGCATGTCATCCCAGGCTGACAGGCATTGGATCCCCTTTGAATGACACCAATACTTAAGCCAACTGCTGAAATTGATCATCTTGTCTTCATATTGTGGCATCATTCTTGGTGAAGGTAAGATGCTACTCAAGGTCAGGGTCATACCGGCCTGGGCTACATGCTCAGAGAGCTCCTCTATGTCTCTTTTCATGTAGTCCAGGGAGGTACATCTCAGGTCATTCACACCAGCATGGACAATGACTGAGTCATATTTGTACTTGCCTTGGAGTGACCTGAGTGCTTGTGTTATGTGGCGGATCCTAGCGCCCGACAGGCAGCTCACCGTGACCTTCTCCTTGTTCAGCCTGGTGAGTGGGACGTCAGTGTGCCTGATGATAGAGTCACCTATTACAAGTGTATCAGGTGTGTTGTTTAGCCTTAAGGGCTGTGACTGTTTGGCACACTGGCTTTGTGAGCTATGTGTTGCACGTGTTTTGTTTTGGGGTAGCGGTTGCTTGGGTGTCTGCTTTGGAGGTCTCTTCTGCTTAGGCAGATTTTTATTTAGAGCCTCAGAGTATGTTTTTGTGTGTTTATGTGTTTGGTTTGTGAAACTCACACAACCCCACTGAGCAAGGATACAATGAGGCCCACATTAAAAGTAGGAATCTCACAGAATGTGTGTTTGGATTGCCAAATCAAGATTCCAGTGTCTAGACACATCAGGAAGTACCTGCAGTATGACCCAAGCACGTATGGCCAAATTCTCATAGTCTGTGCCATGTTATACAATATAATTCTCAGGAAACACTTTCAACAAGGACAGCAAGGGGTAGGACCACTGTTTCAATGACCACAGGGATGTCCAGCAGCAGCAGATACAGATGAGGAGTCTGAGGGGGAACCACTTTCAGACAGAGGCATGCACAGAATGCCCTGCCTCTGGCTAAGAGGCAAAGGCTAGCACACACACTCACTACCTAGGTCAAAGCCTAAGATTCCACACACATACAAATATGCAAACTGTTGCCTGACAAACTCTACAACCTTTACTTAACCATGTAATGGCTGTGTTCTAACATCAGACAGGGACAACCACAAAGGACACAATTTGTACCTGTAGTAATGCCCATAATTTGTACCTGTAGTAATGCCCAGGTAAGTGTGGAATCTGTAGGGAAAAAAACATTTTATATAACTGAGTAATCTCATATAGAAATATGCTTATGCCCGCCCTTAAGCAGAATATTTCTACACTTATGTCAGTAATAGCTTATATGACTGTTGCTTACAATATACAGCTATGTGTTCTACACAATTCTGTGCATCAAACATTTCACTTGACCAAAGCAGGGAACAGGTCAGTTATACCATCATCTGCACACGTATAGCAAGAAGCTAGGCCGAATACCTATGGCTTAAACTGCATTATTTGCAACACTAAGATGTACAGTGAGGTTCAACAATTATATAAAAGATGATTCACAACTTGAGTATGAAGAAAAAATTTGAACTTTTTCTTGTACAATACATATTCATAAAATTAAGCTTATGAGTAAGCAAGCAGTTGCTATCCACTGTGTGCATCAGACACATATACAACTATAACTCACAAAGATATGTGCCAAGGACAGGCAGTCATCATCATTTACACAGGGTAGCTTGGGGTGGGGTAGGAGGGCAAGGCTGACATCAAAGAAGTGAGTATGTTTGTGAGTTAGAAATGTATATATATTTATTATGCAGTGGTCAGGACCAGCAAAAGCAGATGTACAGGCCTCAACTGTACTGTTTTGATAGCCTGCATGTATATGAGGTGGTATGGGCAAGTCTTTTTTTCCCGTGTGTGTGTGTGTGTGTGTGTGTGTGTGTGTGTGTGTGTGTGTGTGTGTGTGTGTGTGTGTGTGTGTGTGTGTGTGTGTGTGTGTCTGCATGAATGCAATCAAGCACTATGTTCTGGCATCTTGGAGAGGTGTGAGCCATACATGATAGAGTAGTAAGTTCAGTGTTGTCATCCCTGACTATGAGAACTCCCTCTGCCAGGAGTTGAACTATTTCCACAACCCTGGATAGAAGTTGGGATGCTCTCTGAACATGAGTAATGTCTGTGGAATGAGCCCTTATCCAGACTATGTCCAAGACCACAACCCTGTGGCCTACCACATCTGGGTGTGGGCCCCACAATTACTGATGGTGCAATGGAAGTAGTGCCACTACAGGAGCAGGATCTGGCACAGCCACATCTGCTAACACCAGAGGATGTAGCAGTTCTTCAGCTGCATGGGTGCCAACCCTCCCCAGCAGACATTTCATCACAGACACTGCCCGATCCAGTGTATCATTCATCCTGTCCAAGGAGTCACTCACATAGTTCGGGGAGTCATTCGTGTCAGAATGAAGAATATTTAGTACTTGCACTATCTCTTCCAGGGCCTTTGTGGAGCATCATTGTGTCTCCATTACTGCCCTACACATACACTGGTGGCAACTAATAACACACCACCATCAGAATGAGGGTGGACAACAGGACTTCTTCGAGCACTTCTAAAAACCCTCTTGTATGGCACATTGCTCTCGTGATGGTTACCAGAGTAACCACAATACCCTGATCAACTGTGTTACCCTCAACCTGTCCTATATCAAAGGACTCCATGGCATGGGTATGCGTAAGCATACTGAGAGTGTTCAAAATATTGCCAAAGGATGTGTGAGCCACTGAATGACCTTCTGCACACCAGATTGTGCCTCTTCATTGTCATCATCATCATCATCAAAGGCTACTGATACTCTGACATCAGGTGGTAGGAGCTCCACAGTGCCATTCACATGATCACCTATGATAACAAGCAATAAACACAACAAAGAGGAATAGGGAGTGAAAAAGATCAAGACTTTGTTATGCGAAAGGTATTCTAAACAATAACAGATGGTAAAGCAATACAAATATTAGTCTCAGTTAGACCCAGTTCTACATTATATACACTAATAACAATAAAAAAGGTGTGTTTACCATGTGCAGATGGTCTTGCAGACTGCAATTCAGATGTCCCTGTAGGTAAGGAAGGGAGAAGAAAGAAGGCAGATAAGTATCAGAAATGAAATGAAAAAAGAAGCAGAGAACAATCCCCATTACATGTGCAGATTAAGAATAATCTTACACAAAAATTTACTGACCTGTTGAATTCCCCACCCCTAAACATTCTCCTTTATCTCTTTTGTATTGTGTTGTCTAACCCACACTTATTGCTGGCTCTAGATATAGCAGACATAGCAGATATATACATATAAAGAAATTTAGAATGACACAAATTTTTATTTTCTATACCTGGCAGTTCTGATAAGACACTCCGGGTCTGTTATCCACATCAGCAACAACATCAAGGATTCTGTGTGAACCCTCTGCTGAGCCATCTGGATGTCTGACAGTGGACTGAGATGCCTCTGTTTTAATCAGTGGTGGTTTGGTAGCAGGATCACCCACTGCAGCCACCTGTTCCCTGGGCAACTACAGACACCCAAAGGCAGGCAGAGGTAATCATATCACTTGCCCTGTTTCATATCTGGGATTAAGTTTCCCACACCCTGTAACAGCATTGATGTCATTGGCTACCAGCTGCCATATTCTGCCTTGGGCAGATTTATCACCTCTACCCTTCCCTAAGGGAAGAGCTCTGTGGTAATGGAAGGCCTGGATAATGACTAATTTTCTACATCAGTGAATGGCAGCTTGTGTGGTGCAAATGTCTTGGGTGCCATATCCCTGTATGAGATGAAACAGAAAACATACACAAAAAATAAATTTATAATACACAGACAGGATGGCTGTGAGCTCAGTTATATATAAATGTATGCATCCGTTATGCACACCACACAACAACTGAAAATTTAATACTCCCTGTCACTACACACAAGTTAAAACAGCCCCCACTACAAAATTCATACAAAAACAACAATTACAACAATTCTGTAATATGGACAGCAGTTATATATCTGTGTAATACATTGCTGCATTAACAATATTAATTCACAATGTACAAGTAGAAATGCAGAAAACATTTTAAGTGCCATCCCCACTGGTGTGGAGGACAGCCAGGTAGATATCATAACCTTAACATGTTCTTTGGGCTACACATGTGAAAATGCCTGATTTTGGTAAGAAGTTATACTACACTCTTCTGCAATAACTGTTCAAATTTCACCAAAATAAAACTCATGCAACTATATCAGGTAGCACTCTTTATAAACATTTGTAATGCAGACAAATAACTGATATACATGGGCTATTCCAACAATAAATGATGAAGAAAACACAGACAGATACACTAATATCTGTACTGGACATTGCAATCCATCCTTAATATTCAACTAAAAGCAGTCTGTAAAAAATATACATTGGCAAGAAAGCAGTTTAGAAAGTAGATAAATCTTAAAGTGTATTTAGCAATATTGAGCTCTCTGGATTCAAACAACCTCCCTACTACAAAAGAAATTCCTTACCTAAATTAGTATACCTTGCAAACAGGTCAAAAAACGGTATTAATATATTCAACGTCAGGTAGATAAGAAGCAAAATAACACAAAATGCTGGAACACAATACCAAAAGAATTTATTCAATAAAATAAAATTAAAATGAAGCAAATTAGCAAAGCTTTAGGGATATCTCCCTTTATCAGTTCATATAAAGACTAACTACATTCAATAGCTTTATACTTGTCACATGACAAGAGACACCAATGATCATTCCCTGATAATTTAAACACTTAAATCATACAAAGAACTCAAATTCTACAATTAATTAAAGATGCAGCATGAGTTTCTAAAGTAATGCATCTAAATTACTCATAAATAACTAAGTATGTAGTACAGATTCAGCCCTCTGAGCACTGTGAGTATGCAAATGTGGTGTTTAAATAATTAGTGTAAGATATGATACTCCAAACCAAAAAAACTCCTTGGATCAATGGCTCAGTAGCAAAACATGACCAAATAACCAATGTTTTTTATATAAATACACAAGTTTATTAATACTTGTAAGCGCTTTCGAAGGGGGCTCTGCCCCAACTTCTTCAGACAAGTAATTTTTCAAAAAAACACATCTTATATACTGACCAAGTAATTAATAAATCAATTAATCCAACAAATTACATTCTTAAAGGGAATGCAACTACCTAAATTCAAGCTAAAAATATATGGTTCCATTATTTAATTATATATTTATATACATCAAATGTGAACCATATTTTTCTCAACAATTAATACTGTCATAAAAAATTTTTATATGTATATTTTTATAAAACTATGCCAACTTATTAATTTTACATACCAATTACTAAATTATTAATATGACATAACATAACTTAAAATTATGTAAATTATGATATCTGACAGCCTAGATAAACTTTTTAAAGTACATGTTTACCTGAACTTCATAACATGTATAAATACAAAAATATAAAAATATTAAAATATTATTAAACCAAATTCATTATAACTGAATCATTAAACTAACATGTACCGTAGATAAATAGAAAATTCATGTTTATCTATCCAAGCGCTAAATGCTACTTATTATGTCACAAATTACAACATAGTACTATTACTTAAAACAGAATGTTTACTATATATATAAATGTATACATTCATTAAATTATCTGTTTAAAGCTTTTAGTTTCAAAACGCTTTTAATCGATCCATATTCATTTGTGTATTTAGCAATATTGAGCTCTCTGGATTCAAACAACCTCCCTACTACAAAAGAAATTCCTTACCTAAATTAAGTATACCTTACAAACAGGTCAAAAAAATGGCATTAATATATTCAACGTCAGGTAGATAAGAAGCAAAATAACACAAAATGCTGGAACACAATACCAAAAGAATGTATTCAATAAAATAAAATTAAAATGAAGCAAATGAGCAAAGCTTTAGGGATATCTCCCTTTATCAGTTCATATAAAGACTAACTACATTCAATAGCTTTATACTTGTCACATGACAAGGGACGCCAATAATCATTCCCTAACAATTTAAACACTTAAATCATACAAAGAACTCAAATTCTACAATTAATTAAAGATGCAGCATGAGTTTCTAAAGTAATGCTTCTAAATTATTCATAAATAACTAAGTATGTAGTACAGATTCAGCCCTCTGAGCACTGTGAGTATGCAAATGAGGTGTTTAAATAATTAGCATTCCTGAATAGAACACTCTGCACTAAGTGCAGGGAAGATAAACCTGGTGTAAGGAGCTACATGACTGCATACACATGCCCTAGCATTGCAAGTACAAGCATTACGATGTGTTAATTGCTAATGGCTTGCAGGTGTCACAGATTAGTCTGACTGCAGGAACAATCAGTGTTTCACAGTCTCTCATCTTTACTATACACTTATTGAGGATGTGTCCAGGAGAACAGATTTGCCAAAAAGTCTGAAAGTACAGTGACTGAGGTAGGAGAGCAACATTTCTAATCCTCCTGGAGCAGTACACATGGGGGTGGCACTTTTGTCACTGGCATGTACTAACAGGCTGGTGGAGGATATACTAGAGAGGGATCTTTGTGCCCAAATTGGCAGAGATGAAAAGGTCCTGCATCTCATTGCTAAACTGATGCCACATCCAGCATTGATCCAGGCAACTGACGCAGGAGACAGTAATGACAGTTCTGAGGGTGAGGACTAGATTGTCATTGTTCTCAAGCTGGATGTCTGTGCACCTCCAATGTCCTCTACCTATTCCCAATCAAGGTGTCTTTCAAACTTTTAAGTTCATCACTATCCCTATCTGTCTTGTATGTCTGTGTCTGTTTCATAACTTACCTTATAAACCTTACCCTGAGATTCCTAAGCCCCTTCCCCAACATTCTTTTCTCTTTAGAAAAATATGTAAAATGGGCACCAGTCCCAGACAAAATTATGCCCCATACATAGCTCTCCAGTTCACCTTTGTGTCTTCTTGCCACACTTAATTTGACCCAGTTGGTTGTACAACATTATCCTGTGTCCTACCATCTGCTTGCCCCAATCTTCACTACCATCTTATCAACCCCTTTTTCACATGTTTAATCTGGTCAAAAATAGAATCACGCACAATACACATTGTCAGAAATGGCCAATGGAAAAAAACTTCACATTTTTCTCCTCAGCATTTGTTCTGTGGTTAGCATAGTGCACCTATGCTGAGTGATGGTGAATGCTGTTTAATTGCCTATGATAAAACTGAATATTTAAATTTCAGCTGCAGTGGTCCAGTTACTTTTGTGCAAATGTGCTTAAATCTGCCACACTATGGGAATACAGAGTAAAGGCGGACTAAAGGCAGTATTGTGAAACAGTTACTCTAACAGTTCTTAGGCTGCTGGATGCATTGAACTAGAAGTTCCTAAGTGTTGTGTTGAAATAATTTCCCCTGTCTGTAGACAATTTGTTTGCATAGTGTCATCTGTTCAATTACAGCTATAGGTTAAATTATTATTTCATGACATTTCATTTTCCTATCATATAGTTAACTGCAAATGTATGTATTTCTCTCCATTTACAACATTTCATTAACATGTTATTTGAATAGAGCAGCCACAGATCATTTTTGAAAACATTGCATCCCCAGCAGGGATACTTAGTAACCCCCCTTATCCCACTTATGATTTAATCTTCTTCCTTCTCTCCTACCTCATCTTGCTTCCTATAACAAGTACAGAGCATCACAGAGTAATAATGAGGTAATAAGTAAGAGTAACACACCATACAGCAGATTCTACATATCCGACAAATATATTATTGCTATTCCTCTCTCCATCTGTCTCTATCGCTTTCCCTCTTCACACCTTCTGCTTCAGTAAGTTTTACTGTCCTTAACTTGTGTTATTTAAATGGTGTGAAGTACCAATTCCTTTGTGGTGTGATGAGATAATGCTCACATGTATTGATAGATTTTTGACTACTTTCAAGGAGTGTAATCCAGGCATTTGCTACGCGTCACTGACTGCTTTAGTATATTATTATATGTGTAACTGTTGCCTACATATTGTTATGAGCCAACATTATCCTGTTTCTGTTATAAGCTACTCAATCCCTGCCTCTCTCTCCCCATCTATGAATCTCCTTTCTTCTGTGTCATTAGTCTTCATCTTCTACATTTTCACAATGTCCAATGCTGAGCAACAACTACAACTGAGGCTAAATGGAAGTACACATTTTATAGCAAAATCCTGTGAGTTTTTCTCTTCAGCTGCATTACTGTGGTGCCGTCTGCACTTCTGAAGTTAGCTATGCATAGTCCAGTTAATCTACCTTTCAACAAGCTGAGGAGTTAAATCTACAGCTTACAGTAGTCAAGATGGTAATGAAAAGTAATATATACAGTCTTATTTTCTGCAGTCTGCTGTCGCATCGGAACTTTGTGATGTGTGACTTTCTATGTGGTGTTATTAGATAATACGCATGTATATAGGTTTTTCTTGGAATGCTGTCAAAGTTCAAATCCCAATGTATGCAAACATATTTTTGAGTGGCTTGTATGACTCCTGTGGCTGTAAATCTTGGCTACACCTTTCCTTAACACACCATTATCCTGTTGCTGTATTACTGTGCATGCTCCCTATTCTGAAGCCTGCCTTGTACAGATCCTGCCTGAATAATTATGCTGACAAAGCAAACAGTAACATAACAGAAATATGTGCAGAAATAAAACATGCACTGATGTGTCATTATGTTTGCATTGTGCATTCTTGTCTCCAACTGTCCACCTCTTACCACTACTTTTGAGAACCCCAAAAACTTCTTTGATTCTAAAATGTTTCTATAAGCCATGTTTCCACCCACAATAACGTGTTTGGTCCCTCATGTGTTTCATAATACAGCAGTAGCTTTCATATAAAGATTGACTAAATGTAACTGTCATGACACATTTGTAAATCCGTATACATGAAATATGAAGTAGGCTCACATATGGTTATATGTGTATAATATTTCTTTGCATAAAAGTGGGCAAAGAGCACAATAGAACACTTTTAATTTTGATTCTAAATTCAACACCTCAAGATATGATTATGCATGCACTAATAAGCTATCAACAGCAGCACAACTGAGCTTGACAGCACTGCTTTTTAGAGAACAAAAATGTACAACAAATAATTATTTGTCTAGTTTGCACAATGTTTTGTGTTTGTATTGAATTCTGCTAAGTTATCTTGATTTTAGAGGGATGTTGACTCAATTAATTGAGACTGTTCATGTATGTCTGCTCTCCAGTAGTTACACTTGCAACTGGATTACAGTGTTGATCAACCTATTCACACATAACCCATCACTGTTATTCTGCAGTGCATTATACTATGTAGGAAGTGTATGTTTATCTTGTCAATGCACATTGTGCAAGCATGAGACAAGACAAGTGTGCAATCATCCCAGAATGAAGTGGTATGTATGTTTAATAGGTAATCCACTGGTTTACAACTGTAATTGCCTTTAGCAGCCCATAATTTGAAATGGATGCATGTCCCTCACACTAACACAAGTACACGAAGGGGAGTATATAAATCTTAGTAGAGAAATATGTAATTACATGGGACAATCACAGTGCTGTTACATTGTCCTGTACAAACATATGCATTTCCCCCTAAACCTGTGATACACAGTACCATATGTTCCAAACAGTGGATTTTTACCAATTACAACTGTGCTTTTTCACATCATTAAATTCAGACTTCTGTTGCACTGCAAATAATATTGTACTCTCTAGATTGTGTAACTAGATACGCAAGAGGTTCAAGTTTCACTGTGTAAACTTGTATGTGTGTGTCTGGGGGGCATAGTGACAAGCAAGTAATGCTTCAGGTTAAAGGTGCTGTGTTCACTTTCTCTGAAGAGAATACATTTAATTTTACACTCATCTCCCTCTGCACTTTATCCCACTTTTAACAGAAACATCTTATCTGCAACACAATGCTGAGGTCATCCTGTAAAAATTGTATGCTCTCCATTTAAGAATCAGACTTCTTCTGTGGTGCTTACGAATAATACTGTGCTGTCTAGATTGTGCAACTAGATAACCACTGCAGTGTAAAGCATGCAAAAAGGACAAAGGCTCAATCTATTTATTTATTTTATTTGACATTTGTTTAGTGTAGTGGTCTGACTGGGTCTACAGAACCCATTTACAGTAGAGGCCCGGGGAGAAAAGCTCCAGATACAGTAGAATACAAATACAGTATAATACAATGCAATAAAAATTACATTAGAAATACTATACAAAAATAAGTTGAATTAACAAACTGCTACAAGATGTTGCAATATATTACTACACATCTACACAATTCTATACAGTTAAAACACTACAGACAATAATAAAATCTAAAATAAGAAAAAAAATATTTTATTAAGACTCCAGCTTGAGCCTTTTCCCTTTTCGCATGCTTTAACACGGTGGTACTTATTTGTTTTTTTTTTAGTTGTTCAGCATGATCATCATTCTTTAGTGTGTAACTAGATAGGTAGGTTTGATTCTCAGTGTGGGAATTATGTAAGTGTGTATGTCTTGTCTGTCTCGGGGAATAGTGTCAAGTAAGTAACACTTGGTGCTGTATCCACTTCCCCTGTGGAAAATACATTTAACATTGCACACAGCTGCCATATCCCACTTTTAACAGAAACATCCTCTCTGCAACACAGTGATGAGATCATCCTGCCAAAGGTGCACTCTCTCCTCTTAAGAGTCAGACTTCTCCTGTGTTGCTTGCAAATAATGGTGTGCTCTCTAGATTGTGTAACTAGATAAGTAAAAATTTCTATGCTCAATGTCGGAAGTGTGTGTGTGTGTGTGTGTGTGTGTGTGTGTGTGTGTGTGTGTATGTATGTATGTGTTTGCAGTGTGAAGTGCATAGAGTCAGGCAACTATGTTGTTCTTTCACTCGTGAGAAACATTTTAATCTGCTAGATTACAACACCATCCCCTTATCCCACCTTTCTCAACAACATCATCTGTGCAAGACACTGATGAGGTCATTCTTTCTAAAGTACACTCTCATACCATGGAAATTCAGACTTCTATGGCACTTGCAGTTCATGCATTGATCTCAGGAATTTGTAACTAGTTAAGGGGTTCAAATACAGCATTGACTTCAATGTCTATGTAGATCTCCTAATACATTGAAATGTTTTACTCACACTTGCAGTTTGTAACATTCCACTTAAGTGACATGTTTTACCTATAATCATCATCCAACATCAGTGTATTGAGTTTTAACCATAGTGGTGTTTCTACAATGAAGTGGTGATGTCATTCTTTCACTGGTGATGTATGGCTCACCTATAGTCAGACTTCTACTGTGGGGTGTGCATTTATTTCAATGACCTGTAGATCATGTAAATGGATAGGTAGTATGTTTGAATTTTACAGTGGTGGAGCTGTAGAGTCAGGTAGGTATAATGTTCATAAGAGCTGAAATCAATCCACTTCCACATGGGGAAACCTTTAGACAGGTAGATAAGTCACACAGATGAGTATTCTGCTTTTAATAACAATATCTCCTGTGCAACATACTAATGAGATCATTCTTTCTAAAGTGTACTCTTACACTTTAAAAGTCAGATTTCCGTGGTGCTTGTGGTTCTTACACTGTTCTCTAGAATGTGTAAATTGATAGGTAAGAATTTTGAATAGAGCATTGATTACCATCAAATGGTGTGTTTGTGGCTGTAAATGGATTCAGGAATGGCTTACACACATTTGTAATGGCAACATTTACAACCCCAGATGGCTGTAAAATTAATTTTAACACACAGACATCAGCTTGATGCAGATGCCATCCCTTCATAGATGCCGTATGCCTCAATTGTACTCAGAAATCTCCTGTGGAACAGGCTGCTGATACTGTGCTCTATAAATTGTATAACTAGATAGGTAAGTGGTTCAAATCCATCCTTGCTGCAATAAAGTGAATGTGATTACTGTCATATACAGTTGGCTGCCTCACGGCCATTGTTATGTACACTTCCACTTATGAGATCTATTTTCAGTAGTATAGTGTTAAACTAGCAAGAAGCATTGATATTTTACTGCTCACTGTTGTATGGACAGTAACCTGTGTAGCTCCTTTTCAGCATTCTGACTACAGTTTTTTGAAATTATATTAGTAACTCCTTTCTTACTTAAATTCATAGAGTGTTACTAAGATAATGAATCAGGAGGGTCTTTGTAAGCTTAGCCAAGTTTTCCCAAAAAAAGAATGTATTGTTTTTAAATAGGATGTTGAGGGACAGGCATTTATGGGAGTAAATGTCCTATTCCCCATCCACTGCTCTAGGTTGTGCTTAAACTGTGTAATAGATGAACTCAGCTTCACATGGATGGAAAGCCTGTCCCATAGGAAGGGCAGTGCCAGGGAGACACATCTATTTCT
Source organism: Protopterus annectens (assembly GCF_019279795.1). NCBI lineage: Eukaryota > Metazoa > Chordata > Ceratodontiformes > Protopteridae > Protopterus > Protopterus annectens. The sequence continues at coordinate 526,672,804 of NC_056742.1, read as the reverse complement.
CCAGCATGTTCTGTTTAAGTCACAGGCAAAATTCAGGTCCCTAGACCTTGTAATTCTGGTACTGTTTGACATATGACTATACAGAAGATTCATAATTGTTGGGTTTGCTGATGCTTGTAAACCAGACATAGATATCCTCTTAGCAATCTATAGCAGAGTGAGTAGAGGAGGGTAGCTTTAAGGTGCTCTACATAAGGCAGGTTTATTATGTCTTGTATTATTTTTTTTAAGGAACATCTAAGGTCACTCTAGTTCCTGCATATGCCTGGTCAGGTACATACTGAAGGGAGCACTGTACTCTATGACTGGGTCTGATAAGGGCAGAGTACAGTGGGATAATGACCTCTTTGGACCTTGATGCCATGCCCTTACTTATAAGTAGCACAACATAAAAGGATTTCCTCACCACTGTGGTACTGATTTTAATTATGTGTGACAGCATCTCTTGTTATCTCCTATGGCACACACAGTCTATACTGAGGTCTGTAGAGAGCCTAGTATCATAGGCATGGGTTTGAATCTGCAACGTCTGTCTGTCAGACAACAATGGCTTGCACAAAGAAAACACTTATGGCACAGTTAGAGGGCCACCTTTTTCAGGCTATTGTCCTACAAGATAGGACATCTATACCCTTATGACAGGAAAGTGCTACTCTTCATGACACAATCAATATGCATATTTCTGGGGCATCCATGACTGACATTTACATCTCTGATATCTGTCTTGGTGTTTGTTCAAAAATGACAAGACGCAAATGTTTATTATGTGATTCGTTACTCAAAAATATTACTTATTTTTGAAATAATTATGCTTGGCACTGCATGTCTTTATCTAAACAATTCTTTATTACTGCAATTCATTTCTTGACACTGTGCAGCTTAATGGCAGATAAGGGCTTCTATAAACAATTCTTACTGTACGGCATGCTGCTAGGTCATCACAAAGTGTGACTCGGCTTCTGTTATGATACTTTCTTGTGTGTTGGTGCTGTTAAATTGCTGTTCTGTTACTGTTCCTGTATTTCCTTGTGAGCATGCTTGGTATAAAGAATTATGAGATACGTGCCATTTACCAGTGGAAAACTTGAAATCATGACATGCCATCAGATCTGTGTTGTCATTTGTCACAGTTTTGGTTGAAGTGGATTTCGCTATCACTAATGTATGTTGAGTGTTGTTATATTACCATTTAGCATTTACATAACTCTACAACTCAAGCTTGTCTACTACTTGTTTATAAGCAATAAACCCCCTTTCCTATGGGTGCCAATAACAGTTATTGACAAACACATGTCCATTTCTGATAAACATGACAAGACAGTTGTAAGGGTCATTTCTTTTTGTGCATAAATAATGAAGTGGACAATAGAGCAGTGGTGTTGCATAGCATAAACAAATTCTCTGTATGTACATCTCATATGCAATAACTACAGTCAATGCATTTATCCCATAACGTAGCTAATGTCCTTGCAAACTGTTATTTCAACTCAGCATTTTATCAACATGTATATCACATTAACTCCCATTTGTTACACTATAACTTTAGGTCTTAATCACATCTTTTGTTAGCATGTCAGATTTTATTTATGTGCAAATGTGAAGTATTGTTATTGAGATTAATTATCATTACATCAACATGACAGTATTTATGATACAAATCTTTCTTTGACAATTCAGGACATTAGCCTGTAGTATCTGAGTACATTTCCCCCAGTTCCCCTCCCTCGTAATTACTTCTGCAATACAACCAATGTTATTTGTGTACAATTATCGAATTTCACTTTGCCTCTTTCAGAATTCTTTCAACGTGCTTGCCCCTTAGTATTTCTGGGCTACAGCAGGTGCAAATATATTGTGTTTGCCTATATTCAAGTTGATTTGTTTACATTCTGTGCTCAGGCTTACAAACACCTTCCCATGGCCACAAACACTATTGTTGGCCATGAAAAGGTACTTACAAATGTGTAGGCGTGATGAGCAGCATTCATATTTGATTAGCACTGCTGCTCATCAGGCTACTGCCTACACAATTGTTAATGAATCCCAGGTTACACATTTCATTTATTCTTGGATTGCAAATTGCCTTTCTTAGTAAGATGTGCTTGATTACAAGATGTTGGAGTCACTGTTTCTGGATACTAAAGTTTCTCCTTTTAAAAATAGTTGCAGCATTTGAGATGCTTAATGAAAGGTGAAAAGACATTCCCCAGGATTCAGTAATCCTCTGTGTAAGACTAGATTAGTCTTACACAGAAGAGCCAGTCTGAGAGTAAGACGGCAGCATGTCATGCATATTAATGAGGGCGCACTGCCTCAACTCTAAGGCTAACACAGAGCGTGCATGAGTGCAGGGGGCATGTCGGACTGCCGAGCAGTCCAAAAATCCACACCCCTGCAAATCTGACACTCGGGAAATGTCTACTTACATGAGCGAGTCCGCTCAAATGTGTACATACCCAACACTACACTCCCCCACATTCTAAACCCCTGTACAATTATAAAATGTAAACATTTTTTTTTTATTATTTCCGATATAGCTGCCCATATTTGCACGTGTTTGCGTGGGTTTGCCCATTGCTTAGCTACAGTTAGCAATTTAGACACCAAAGAGGATAATAAGAAACTTATATGCAAATTAAGTGAAATAGCGGTAGCATAGTGGTAGAGCCATCGCACAAAGAGGAGGCATGCCCAGTTCGAGTCCCACCACTCCCCCTTCTATTTTCTGTTGGAAATCTGTATATAAAAATAATTCCTGACATTTATCATTTAAATTTTTGTAAAAAGCATTGAAATGGCCTATGTAGTAGTGAACAAATTTTATATATATATATATATATATATATATATATATATATATATATATATATATATATGAAGGTGAAATGGTTATGCATACTGATGGATGCATAAGTAACGTATCTTAAGCAATGTGAAGCACTGCTAAGCAAAGTTTACCAGTATTAAGCATATTTAAATGTAATTGTTCATAGCTGAGCACTGCGTTAACTAGTGCAATGGCTTTGCATGTAGCTGCGCATCGCACCAACTAGCGCAAACAGAACATGTTTGCATGGAGTTGCGCTCCGCGCTAACCAGCGCAACGTCGGGCAATGTCGAGCAACGTAGAGCAATGTCGAGCAAAGTTGAGCAAAGTTGGCTAAACACAGCCACACCTCCTAGCCGGTCTGGCCAGTAGTAAAATAAAAAGCAATGACAGGGCTCGAACCCGGGATACTGTGCACCATAATCACAGTACTGAACCACTAAGCCATGATAGCATTTTACAACCATGCACTTTCAACACACACATACATATCAATGGAAGTTTACCCATTGCTAAGCAGGTGTGCCTTCAGCTGAGTTTTCTCAAAACTGGCCAATCACAAATAAGTGCGGTAAATGAGGCATATTTAAGCTCCACAGGAGGGAATACTTGCCATAACTGATTGTAGCTCCCAATCTGCAGGCAGCATGAGCGGTGCTGGAGAGGGCTTTCGATTTTGAGCGCAACGTTGGAGCATTGAGGAGTCAAAAGTAATGGTTTGGCTCCTTGTCCATAATCATGAGGATAGACTCCTGTGCGGCCAGTACCAGGGCACCAAATACAAAGTGGAAGCCTGGAACCGTCTAGCTCATGAACTCACCAGTGCCACAGGCGTCCCTTGTACTGGTGAGCAGGTCAGACACCACCACTCAAACCTGAAGAGACGCAAGGAGGATCAACTGGACCAGTGGATCCAGGAGGCCCGTGGGATGGAAAATGCCCCACTAATGAGTAAGTAGCCATGGAATTAAGTATGTAAGAATTGCTATTCTAGTCTGTACTATGGATAGGTATGTCTCAATATCACTTCATTTACTTCACAGCTGCAGGTGTCTGTGCTGCGAACCAGCAAGCCTATGCAGCTAGGCTGCGCCACTAGGCAGGTTAGTAATTATTCTGCATGTACTGTTATATAAAATAAATGAGAGAGCCTGAAAAAAAGTGTTTTAACCCAATAAATAAAGGTATAATAATTCTTTAATAATTATTCTGCATGTACTGTTTATATAAAATAAATGAGAGAGCCTCTAGAAAAGTGTTTTAAGTCTTTAATAAAGGTATAATTCCTGGAGTGTCTCTGTGTCATTTTCTTTGATATGTTGTTGTACTCCTGCATTATAAAAATAGTACTGTTGTATTAAGCGCTGTTAACCCACACTTGGGTAGGCCCATATAAAGTGGATGAAGGGAGTACCAGTAGCTTTTAAGCATATTTACAGTCCTCAACTGTTGGTTCATGCCCAGCATGTACAGGTTAATCTGGCACATGAGTAGCTTGGTATTGTGTTCCCCAGAAATGTCAGTGTGCTGCCAGAAATGTAGGGAGATGTTAATATATAACTGATAATTTCACCTGAACATATCTAGATAATTATAAGAAAGCACAGCTGTCAGTGTACCATCTCAGCAGTAGTGTGTCTGAGCAACTCACAAAATATGTAGCAGTAACATCTGCATCCCAGACAGTTTGTATGTCAGATACAGCTCATGTGTATAAAGATCTAGCAAAACCCATTTCACAATTTAAGGACAATTGGGTAGTGTAATAATACATGTAGGGGACATATAACTGCAGTTAATAGGAATGTAGTGTAAACTAGAAGGATATATACGTTATTAATGGAGCTATCTTTTTCCACCATACTGTATGTGCATAAAAAATGCAATTCCACACCTCAATGGGTATGTCTAATCTCAAAACATTTGTTGGGACATATGTCCTATTCGTTTATAAATATCTGCATTTATTTTGATGCATGTGCCCTGTTCAAATACCACAATATTGGTGGCCTGTTGCCATCAATTAAACCTGCATGCTGTTGTAATGTCCACTGTTCTTTATATGCATGTGTTATGCTTGCTGTTCAACTGTTGGAACTCTGGTGTGTTGGGTTAATGGGAATACTTCTGCATGCTGTTATAACTAATTGGGAATGCTGTTGACTGTTACTAACCTATATTTTCATTAAATCCTCCAAAACATAGAACGTATGGGAAGGCCGGTCCCAGCGGACTCACCTGTCCCACCTCAGCTGGCAATGGCACCTGGCACCAGCAGGTCCGGTGCCCAGCCTGGGACCTCCTCCTCCGTTGGCCCTGTGCCACCTTCGGGTGGAAGCGCTGCAGGGGATGGGGCTCATCCCCCCATGCAAGCGGAGGAGGGCCACCTATCACCCTCCAAACAGACCGGGCTGTGGTGCATAGAGAGATTGAGCGTTCTGTCACCGATCCTCTACGCCAGCTTGAGGCACGAGTGGCGCGACCCATGGGTGAGCCTGCCCCTCCTACGCAACCCCGAACACAGCCACCCTCTGGGCTGTGAAGGAGCAGTGGTGACTGCCCATGGGTGGGGATCTCAGTTCCACTGTTGCCATCTGTGGGCTCATGGACTTGCGATTTCCAAACATCCTTCCCTGTCAATGGTGTTCACCCATCACATGTGTCATATTCTGCCCCTGTATCTGTCTTTTTTGTCTTGTCTGTTTACCTCCCCAACCTACCTCCCCAAATATATACCAACTTCCCCTACCCCACATTCCACTTTCACCTGAAAAAAAAAAAGGGCAATCTGCTCCGAAAAAAAAATCACGCCCCATACATAGTTTCCCATTTTGCACACATGTCTGCTGGACACATAAAATGTAATTTAATTGGCAGTACAACATACTTTGTTGTCCTCACCCCTCTTTCAGGGGTGGAAGGTTTCATATTTCCCTCCAAATTTATTGCATATGCACAGCTGTTGCTGTTAAAGAAATGGGCAGCTATGGACCTTCCCTACACCTGTCCTGCACATCCCGAGCTATTTTCCCTACTGTCTTTCCCTTTTTGTGCCCCTTTTTCACCATTTTCCTATTTCCCCTTTTCTTTTCTTTCAAAGAAATGAGCGCGGGGGTTAGCGGGAGTAAGCACTTTTAAGCAGTAGTTTGTGGGTTTGCATGAGTGTGCGCTTGTTTGCGCTTAGCTAAGCATTGCTAAGCATCACGCAAACCCGCACAAACCCACTTACAACTGCTTAAAAGTGCCTTAGTCAGTCTGTATGTGAGGGCCCTTGTTCTGCTCAGTAGCAAAATAAAACACCTCTGTCAGTCGCAAACCCAAGACCTTGTACATACTACACTGCATGAAGTACCACTAAACCAGAGTAGATATACAACAAGCTGGTGCTGAAATAAATATATCATGCATCAGAGTGAGTGAATTTAAAGGAAAAATGGGAATGCCACAACACACAACTTGTTCTGTGGATCTTTACCAGCAGTTGTTGTGGAATTGCATTACATGACTGTGATAAGAGAAGCAGCCATTCTAGCAGGAAATAATGTTACAGCAGCACTTTACAACCCCCACACAGTATCATAGCAGGACAAACACTGGCATATTTGATTAGGGCAGAGGCCATACCTCCCAACTGTGCCTAATTTTCAGGGATGTTCCTGATTTTGAAACAAATTTTAGCTGTGTCCCTCTGAATCCCTCTGAAAAGTGCTGACATTGGCCAGAAAGGTGGTGAATTACACTTAATGAATAATGACAGTAAGTAAGAGTTAGACACTGCTCGTACTTCAGAAAAGGTGTATTAATGAATATGCTCTGGTTCTCTCAAAGTCTCAACTTAATGGCACTAATATTTTAAAGGTGTACCTCACTTTTACCTACTTTTCCCTGAGTCTGTTCAAATATGTACCTGAGTGTTTGAGAGGCCTGGCAGAGGCAGAAACACACAGGCATATTAGCTTTTCTGTTGTTACACACTGTGCAAATAGCTTTGGAAGGAGTTCCAGAAGCATACCCTTATGCAGGAGTACAACACTGAAATACAAAAGGATGTAGCCATGTCCTGGTAGCAACCAACTGTAACAATGCCATTGTTCCAGTGCTGAAAAGACCGGTGTGGTGCACAGACAAAGAATAACAGGCTAACCTCTGGCTACCATGTAGATAGGTCCACAGTTGGGAGCTACGCAGACAGACCACTTGCCTTGATAAACTAACAGGTACACAGCAACCCTTTAAGTCCAGCAAGATAAAATTCACACAATAATACATAATGCTCTCTGTACTTCTGCACCCCCACCCAAATGTAGAATATACCTGTGTGTTCATGGTCTACCAAGGATGTAGGTAGGCATACTCAGTATTGAAATTTGTCCAGTTTTCTTGAGCAGCCTGTGCTAATGTTAACACTAAAAATGCACAAACTGTTCAGAAGTGAGTAAATTAATATTCACAGTATAGCACTTCACAAACAATTCATGTGCCAAAGGAATACATCTCAATAACTAGTTTTGTATGGCAGTTAATTGTACAATTAGAAAAGAAAGTACATACTCCCATGTATCTTGGGTTAGCATTTTGAGGGGTGAATACAATTCTACACTGACAAGTGTATACTGGAAGCAGCAACATTCAGGTTTGAGTACAACATTTAAATCACTGGCTTCAGATATAAGAACTATACCAACCTTTTGCCTTAAACAACGATGACCACAGCAAACAAGCATGATCCCCATCTTGGAAAGCTGAAAGGGCCACGCCTACCTGGGGTAGCAATTTATAGCATTGGGTTGCTATGACAGTGATTACTGCAATTACCACACAGCAGGCTGCATGCAATTAGCAAATGGTGGCCACCAATTGGTGCAGAGGCCATCACATGCACATGTGGAAATACCTATAAAGGCAGGCTGTAATTGCAGCCAACAACCTCAATCACTCTATTGCAGAGACTGACAGAGAGAGAGAGAGAGAGAGTGAAAAGCAAAAGGAAAAATAAATAATGCCAACTCATACAAAGGAAAGGTATGTAACAGATATGTATTTACTGGCATGTAGTAGATGTTTTTGAAGAGTACTCTACATAATGTGAACCATTCATATGTGGCAGCAGTACGTCTCTATGCACAGATGTCCTGCTTAACTACTGCCGTGGACAATTCAGTGTGTACCTGTGGGCAGTGGGACATAATTGTGAAATGTGTAGCTCAGCATTAAATGTCAAACATCTGATCCATGTTATCTGTGTTCTGTACAGTAGTGTGGCCAATGGCTGTTTGGGGGATTAGCGCAAACATTTATATAAACATGGGTGTGACAGACTAACACATGCATGATAGTCATATTAAAGTGTAGCTTAGCATTGGCAACTGCTGTACCATGCTAGTATGCTAATCTAGCATTTGGAGCTATATATACCCCCTCTAATGTTACTGTGTGTTCACATGTGACACCTGTTCATGTTGCAGCAAGGCCTAACAGTTCAGCTGTGAAGTCCAGGGACTTACAACAGTGTGGACCTTGTGTGTGTATGGCACACACATACAGAGAGATATATATGTGTCATTTATATTAACATCTGTATATGTGCATAGAGCAAGGGACATATTGCAACTGTTTGTGAAGGGTGGACATATATATGTTGGTGAAGGTTGTTATGTGCATATTTGTGTATAGGTTTTAGTGTGTGACAAACAAGACAGCATACAGTGCTGGTATATGACATGTGGTGGTTAAACACTGCGTGTGTTTTGTTCAGTTTGAATGTTGCAGCCAGTGAGGCCTGCTAAAGCTACCTGGGCTGTGAACACTTTCAATGCACTTCTCACAAGACTGTGTGATATTATTACATTACTGTACACCTCACATCCTTTGTATAATTGATATTCCCACCATGAAAGGTGGACTGTATAGGTATCTATATGTATATGCATATGTACATCAATGGATGTGTATATGTATATATATATATATATATATATATATATATAAAATAGATTCTATGTCAAGTTGACTGAGTGTGATGGTCAATGTGTTGGTGAATATGTCAAAGATGTGTATTTGTGGGATAGCTTAGTGGGAAACTGTTTCTCTCATAGTATTATGGGTCCTTGCTTTGATCCCAGCAAAAGCTGTGTATGCTGTTGCTAGGTAGATAAAGCACTATGGCATACAGTCTGATGTAGTCCCTTGGTGTTAACTGGGGTGTGTCATTGGAGGCTAAAGCACTACATGTATGCTTATGGATTGGTACTGATGTTGAATCCAAATCCTGTATGTACTGTAGTACTACTTGAAGCTCTGGGCTTAAACATCAAAGTATGGTGTATGTCCACATTGCTTGGAACCACTGTTTTGTGTGGTCCCTGTAGTCATCACAGATTACATTCCTGAAGTTTAAGGTTTTGTAAGTACTGGCACACAGTACCGTATGGTACACATGTAAAGCTTATCTGGGTTGACATACTTTTGTGTCTTGTAATTATGTCTGATGTGTGTGTGGGTATGCCTGTAACATGTCCTCTGTTATATGTGTGTTACAACATATAACTGTGTAGCTAGCAACATTTATAGTTTACTAAAGCAGTATGCCACTTATATTCACAATTGTGCACATATTTTGGCCACGGGTTTGCCATCAACAAGTTGTGTGGTATAATGGTAATACTGTAGCTGGACCTTACAAACATTGTGATGGATGACATATTTCTTTATGCATTGGCTTGATCTATATCTGATGTGGCTAGGTGGTGCATTGTGCTGCATACAGTACGCCAGGTACTCTTGTATAGTCTTATATAGTGATTTTATTTTGTTGCTGTGCAGAACATGGTTTATTATATAGAGCGTGCCAGGAACTTTCAAGCAGTTGTGGGGTGAGCACTGATAAGTGGTAGTGAAAGTGTTTAATCTCAGTCAGCTTATAGGTTGCTATATATGGCAGTTCAGTGATATCTGTACTGTATAATGTTAAATGTGCCATATGACTTGCTCATCCATATCTTTTCTTTATGTCTTCCAGGGATCGTGGCACACTGTAGAAATCCTAGCTACAGTAGTGCTGAAGATGAGATTCTTACCAGCTGTATGATTCAGCACTACAGCCTACTATTCTCCAGAACCAGCCAAGACCAGCAGGAGCATACTGCAATGTGGCAAGATGTTGTCCGGAGGCTAAACGAGGTAGGCCTGCATAACCGGACATATGAGCAGGTACACCACCAGTGCAGTGATCTACTTAGACATGTCCGTCAGCGTGCTTCTGATGTATGGAGACAACAGCTTGCAACAGGTGGCGGGGTTAACATCCATCCCCCCTTACCAGAGTGGAGGAGCTGCTCCTGAGCCTGGTGGCACCTGCCCAACAACAACAGCAGCAGACATTTACCATGATGGAGGTTGGAGCCACCCAGCAAGAACACATGGAGCATGCAGGTAACATGGCATATCTGTAGACTACTGTTGCCTCTATTGGTAGATCATGCATATGTGAGATGTATACTGTGTAGTTAGAAGATGTGGAGCCTGTTGTTGTGCAATACTGATCATTTGGAACATAATCTGTAGGCCTGTGAATGTAAACTGTTGTTCTACTGTAAGATTGCAAACCCACAGTAGCAATACCACAGTTGTCGCCACTGACAAACTGTCTCATATCTATGTAGGTCCCTCTGGTATGACAGCAAGGCAGTGGACAGATGCTGGTGAGTGTGTTCTACATTTATTATTGCAAATAAAAAGTGCATGTCATAGTTAAGGTGTAGGCCATGTACACATGTAACACACCTACCCATAATGCATGCTGTGCATGTTTGCTGTGAGACCACGCACATCTCACTAATGTGATTAGCTGCCTCAAACACATGCAATACACAGACCATCTCAAACAAATGTGGCTACACTGTAGTGACCATTGGATATGCAGAGTCAATACACAACATGCACATAAAATACACAATTATGTCATACACAGAACATGTTAACATGCTACACATGAAGGATTCACAAACCCTCTGTAAAGTCACACTCCAGTATCCCAAATGTCATCCACACAGCACACATAATATACCTGAGGGGTAGAGGCCTATCATGGGGCAGTGAAACACTCTGCAACACACAACACATTCATGTTAGGGAATGCTCCTTATTGGCCTCCTTACAAACCCATGTAACAACTGGTTGTGAAATGGTGAATGTAGCCATGGTAGTGCAGTTCTGGTACAGCATGATAGGTTCTGGTTTGGGACACATTTGTAGCCTTGAGTGACCACATGATGCTTCATAGGTTCATAGGTTCATAGGTTAGTACTAGGCTAACTGCCCTTGCGAGCCATTGTAAGCCTAGCCAATTATCCCTTGTGAGAATCGAACCCTTCACCTTGTGTTTGTAAGGCAAATACCTTAACCATTAGGCCACCCTCCCACCCCTGATGATGGCTTATGGTACTACACCCCATCCAGTTATTGTAACCACAGTACTACACATAGCTTTCATTGCTATACACCTCAGTGTTGTGTGTGTGCAAACATATGCACCTCTAAACAATATGCATACCAATCACCATTTGCACAACTGACACATATATGTCTTGTGATGCTATTGAGTGGATAGGTCATATGACACACATTGGGTATGTGTGATGTTTAAATTTGCAGTTGTGTTTTAGCATGCCATGTCATGGATGACACTGACATGTCCACAATATGATCTACACTCACCATAACTACTGTACACTGGGTATGTGGACCAATGGTATTCCATCAGTTATACATGGACCATTGATATTGTGTGTATACACATCATGCATAAGCTAAAACTGTGTCCACAATTATTTGCTAAAGACACAGAGGCTCTAATCAGAATTGGATATCTATGTGACACACAGATACACATCCAGCCATGGTATGTAGGCCTGTGAGCGATGGTGCACAGTACATTACAGCAATGTTGTGTCCATGTATGCATTGCGTTTCAGGGGGAGGCTAATCACTGAACAAGAAAACACATGCATCAAAGCCATGTATACTGTTAGTAACAAGGACTGTCTACACTTGCACTGCATGCTGTTGGGCAACACATGTCCTGCATACTGACATGTGTGATATGACTGTTTTGCTTGTGATACTGTACCCCACCATCAACTGCTATTGAGTATGTTCTGAGATTGCTGGTGGTGTGTGTGTGTGTGTGTGTGTGTGTGTGTGTGTGTGTGTGTGTGTGTGTGTGTGTGTGTGTGTGTGTGTGTGTGTGTGTGTGTGTGTGTGTGTGTGTCTGTCTGCTTTAGTGAGGAGTGTATTTGTGTGTGTGCATGTATGCATGTGCATGTGCGCATGTGCATGTGTGCATGTGGTCTGACATCATGTACAGGTCTTAAAGTGTGTTTCCTGTTTTCCTCTCACAGGTGCTGAGGTGGGGCTGGTTCAGCACAGCAGGGAACCTGATGTCACTGACACAGATAGTGATAATGAGGATAGGTGTGTTGAGGCACAGGCAGGTTTGTCAGGGTCTGTTGTTGGGCCACCAATTGACAGTACACAAGTCTCCACCCCATCCATGTACACAGTCATACTACCTATACATCCATCATCACCAATGCCCTTAGCAGAGGGACCATGTACAGTCAGCACTGGCCAGGACAGTGGGGTATCTATGGCACATGCATCAGGACACAGCAGCCATAGCTAGATGTCTGGAATGGTACCACATAGGCAGATGCCCAGGGGTTCTCGTCAGAGCACTGCTGGTCATCATGCCCCTGGCAGATGTGTCACAACTCTTACAACCACACGCATGTTCCAGGCTGTCATGGAGGCACAGGCACATATGGAGCGGTACACTAGACAGAGACTAAGGGCACAGAGGGCTCATAACACCTCTGTAAATGACAGTATCCGTGACCTAGCAGGTGCCATACGTAATTACACTGAGGTCATTGATAGACGTTGGGGTGAGACATTAGATGTTCTCAACAATGTCGTGTCCATGTGTCAGGACAGTGTGGGATGGTTGAGACATCGACATGAACATATGCCAGCAACATCATCAGCTGGCAGTCGCCATGGATGTCCATCAAGTCATAGCCGCTCCCGTGTTGCCAGTATTAGCCCCAGAAATGTTGGGGGGGCTGTCCATAGACCATTCTAGAAGACCACGTGCACGTGGCTCTGGCCAGTCCCAGCAGGGACCTGGATCCAGTGGACATATGTCAACCTCTGAGGATAGTACCCTGTCTGGATTAGTACCTTATACTGTCTGTAGCACCCCTGCCAGGCACAGGTCCTGTATCCGTGGCCAGAGACGGTGATCTGTAAAGCCTGCCAGGTACAGTCTGTAGCTGTCCCACAAATCCCCGTATATGGCAGCCACATGGTGGAACTGTGTGCATGTAGACACACACACATAAACCAGACACCTAGGGAAAATACATACCCACACACATTGCATCCACATTGGCCCATAACAGCACTCTTGGCCCTCACACACACACTCACACACACATGTTGATTGTATGGCTCAATGTAGGCCTCTGGCAAACCAACAACACACCATGTGCATATGATGAAACCTGTGCCACCTCCTGTCATCTGTAACATTGATGCAGGAACAGGCTAACATGGTGCTGATGCACAGGGTGACTTTATTACAGTATAGCAATGTTTTAATGTGTAGCATGTTGTCAGCAGTAAAGTGTAATGATATCCTTGAAGGTGTAGCTGAGCAGGCATGATGCATTAAAGCTGTAATTATCAATGTAGTATTGTTTACACCAGTGTTTATTCCAATTGTGTACTGTCTGCCCATGTGCCACTTGGCTGATGTGTGTAGTTTTGTCAGCATGTGTTATAGAGTGGACGGTAAGTGTGGGATGTGTGCAGCACAGATTTACAGGTGTACATTTGTGAACATGGTTGAGGTGCACTGTCTGCATGTACGTGTATATTGGACACATGGGCAGGGTAACATGCCCTGTATTAGACAGTGTTAACACTCCATAGTTTCTATTGGTGGCCAGTATGCATTGTACTACACACATTTTGGAACGTGAGTACACGTGTGTGTATGACACGGTTTGACACTGTGCTGTGGGTGATATTGTTGTTACTATCTGTCATTGGTTTGCATTCTGGTAGTATACATAACCTCAAAAGCCTGCCCATAAACAATTGTTAGATGATGAGTTGACAACTGACACACAGATGTAGGACACACAGTAACCTTTGCAGCCTTCAAGTACTATTCTATGCCAGTAACAAGTGGTATTCACCTGCACTCAGTCCTGGGACCAGTCCTGTTTGGCATATAGCTTTCTTAGGTACAAGCAAACACAGTAGGGATATGTCTGGCAATGCATACTGTGTGCTATAATGCATTCTCCAAATGACACACACATCCTCCAAAAGGGTATCATACAGACAGATACCTGGTGTCAAACCCATGCTGTAAAGCTATAAGCCAAATAAAGCATAGTCATCCACTTTTACAAAACATAGTATCCCCAGAGTACCACATAGGTAGTAGCCCCCAAAATGTGGAACAGGTACCAATGTATATATAGAGCCATGTGTTAAGTCATCTCTCCTTTGATAATCATATTTCCAAAGGGTTTTGGAAATCCATCTGTGAATCACATAAGCAATAAGGGTCTGCATGCATATTCACAGAGGTTGTTGCACACCTATAATAAATAGCCATCTTTGACAGACTTTGCTGCTTTTGAACAGGTTTCAAATATACCTCAGGCATAAACCCTCACTCACACTATTCAATAGAAACCGTAATGAGTGTATGTGAAACAGATGACGTAGGCCAGGGATCACTGCAGTGGCTAGGCTTGTCAAAAGCATACAGATGTGACCTAAGGTCTGGAAAGCGGAAGCACACTCTGGCAAAGATAACAGATGTGTTCATGGAGAAAGCAGGGTTCCCACCTATGAAATAATTGAGGTCACATGTATGTATATGTATTTGCCACACAGCTACCTGACGTGTAATGCACATACTGTTGTCATTGTGATATGTCAAACAGTAGTAAAAGCAAAACCTACGACACATTGACCAACAGTGTAGCAAAACCCACGACACATTGACCAACAGTGTCACACATGTGGAGCACGCACACACACACACACCAAGTGCAGGATTCAAACCCCTACCTAACTACTTTATGATATTACAGCAGTACATATTTACACAACGTGCTATATACATTACTTGGAGCTCTCCTTTCCACAGGTATAGTTGTAGGATGGTGACATCATCAGGCTTGACAAAGATGAGTATACCACTTTTAAGGTGTTTCAGTAGTCTCCAAAAAGATTGCTCTTCTCCAAGGAGACACGCACAGTTGGCAAGTGCAGAATTCAAATCCCTATTTAACTATTTTATGATACTACAGCCATATGCATTTACAAGACACGCTATACACATTACTGGGAGTTCTTCTTTCCACAGGTATATTTGTAGGATGGTGACATCATCAGACTTGACAAAGATGAGTATACCACTTTTAAGGTGTTTTAGTAGTCTTCAAAAAGATTGCTTCTCTCTAAGGAGACACACACACACACAGTTGGTAAGTGCAGGATTCAAACCCCTATCTAACTACTTTATGATATTATAGCAGTATGCATTTACACAATGCGCTATGCACATTACAGGGAGTTCTCCTTTCCACAGGTATATTTGTAGGATGGTGACATCATCAGACTTGACAAAGATGAGTATACCACTTTTAAGGTGTTTTAGTAGCCTCCAAAAAGATTGTTCCTCTCCAAGGAAACACCCACACACACTCTCATACAGTTAACAAGTGCAGGATTCAAATCCCTACCTAATGACATTATGATACTAGAGCAGTATGCATTTACATGACACGCTATACACATTACTGGGAGTTCTCCTTTCCACAGGTATATTTGTAGGATGGTGACATCATCAGACTTGACAAAGATGAGTATACCACTTTTAAGGTGTTTCAGTAGTCTTCAAAAAAGTTGCTCCTTTCCAAGGAGACACACACTCATACAGTTAGCAAGTGCAGGATTCAAACCCCTACCTAATTACTTTATAATACTACAGCAGCACGCATTTACACAACACGCTATACACATTACTGGGATTTTTGCTTTCCACAGGTATATTTGTAGGATGGTGACATCATCAGACTTGACAAAGATGAGTATACCACTTTTAAGGTGTTTCAGTAGTCTTCAAAAAGGTTGCTCCTCTCAAACAAGACACACACGCTCTCATACAGTTGGCAAGTGCAGGATTCAAAACCCCACCTAACTACTTTATGATACTAGAGCAGTACACATTTACACAACACACTATACACATTACTGGGAGTTTTTCTTTCCACAGGTATATTTGTAGGATGGTGACATCATCAGACTTGACAAAGATAAGTATACCACTTTTAAGGTGTTTCAGTAGTCTAAGATGAGCATACCACTTTTAAGGTGTTTCAGCAGTCTTCAAAAAGATTGCTCCTCTCTAAGGAGGCACGCACACACACACACCCTCATACAGTTGACAAATGCAGGATTCAAACCCCTACCTCACTACTTTATGATACTAGAGCAGTATGCATTTACACAACATGCTATACACATTACTGGGAGTTCTTTTTTCCACAGATATATTTGTAGGATGGTGACATCAACAGACTTGACAAAGTGGGTTACATTAGGTGGGCTACATAGAAGGAATTTCTAAACACTTTGGCAATGTGATCATCAAAGGAGAATTTACTATCTACCTGGGCCCCCAGATCCATAATTACATTCTCCGTATATACTGGATTACCACCTATGTGGTAATTTGTGGGCACTTTGTTTTATCCAAAGGGGATGACTATGCATTTTTTGGCATTCTGCTTGAGGGCATTGCTTTGACACCAGGTATCTGTCTCTGTAAGACCCTTCTGGAGGATGTCTGTGTCAGCCGTAGAGTCGATTATGGACCGCAGTTAGCAGTCATCTGCAAACTTGGTCAGCCATACTCCTCCTATGCTTGCCTGTACCTCTGAGCAGTATCTACTGAACAGGTGGGGTCCCAGGACCAAGACCTGTGGGATGCCACTTGTGACTGGTTTAGAGTCGGATATGGCACCCGCAACTCTGACCATGTGTGTTTGATCTGTGAGCCAGTTGGCCACCCATCCTGTGACATAGGGGTCAATGTTCAAGCTGGTAAGCTTGTCCATGATGCCAGAGTGGGGAATGGTGTCAAAGGCCTTAGTGAGGTCCAGGTGGGCTGTGTGGACTACTTTCACCTCCATCTATGTCCTTGGTAACTGTTTCAAAGAAGTCAACTAGGTTTAGGAGGTAGGATCTGCCTTTAACAAAGCCAAATTGGGTAGAGTCCAGTGTCTGGAGGTTCCCAATTTCTCTGTTTATGGGTTCCATGATAATTTGCTCCATAGCTTTGCAGACCAGGCTGAGTAGGCCGATAGGGCAATAGTTTCCAGGTTCTGTTGTGGCACCACCTTTGTGGAGCTGGATGACTGTTGCTGTATGCCATTCTTTGGGTACATACCCTGTGGTAAGGTTGAGTCTGGACAGTGAATGTAGGTGAGGGTGTAGTTCCTTTTGGGGCTGGTGTAAGACACAGCCTGGGACACCATCCAGTCCCATTGATGCTGTGTTCTTAGCTTTGGGGCTGTTTTTACCTGCATGTCCATGAAGTCTGGGGCTCTGCATTCTTCTGGGATGGACACAGGCCCTTTTGGGGGTGGGGGGGGTGAAGTTTGCACTGAACTTGTCCACCAGGATGTGGGCAATGTCAGTTGGTTCAGTGTATTTTTTGCCATTTTGCAGTAGCTGACAGCATATTTGAGAGTTGCCACCTAAATGTTTGGTATAGCTAACAAAGGCTTTGTGGTTGTTATTCTTAGATTCCTTGGCAATTTGTCTTTAGAAACTGGCCTTGTATTATTTTATGAGCAATCATTGTTTCTTCCTAATAATGATCAGTGGTGCCTTTACTTTTGTGAAGTTTGCTCTATCATGTGTTAGTTTCCTCCTTCTGTTGTATAGCTTATTTATGGGCAATGACCACCAGATTGGTTTCTTCTTTTTGGAGGAGTGTGTCTTGGTTTTATTTGGGATGTCTTGATCCATGCATCCCTGTAGATGCTCATAGAATGCACTTGTAAATGATTCTACAGATTGCATAGCATTATCCTATAGCAAGGGGGCTTTGGAACTTTCCACTTTGGTCTTGAGAAGTGTGCAGTTTGCTTTTGAAAATTTCTTCACAGTGGTTTCCTTGACTGGGGGGGGGGATGTGGATGTCCAGTGTGATTACTTTATGGTCTGATATTACCAGCGAGGGGTGGAACACTGGTACCCCATGTTGGTGATGATCAGGTCCAGTATGTTGTCACCTCTAGTGGGCATGGTGACCAGCTGTTCCAGGGTGTTTGAGTTTTTAAACTCTAGGAAGCATTGGGCAAAGGATGTTGTACACGAGTAATTCTCCCAGTCAATGTTTGGGTAGTTGTAATCTCCTCATATAATGGTGTTTGGTAGGACCTTTATATTTTCCACTGTTCTCAGGAATACTGAGTTAGGTTCCTGAGACAAGGTAGGTGATCTGTAGCAGGCTACAATCTGATAAGCAGCTTTGCCCAATGTTAGTTGCACTTGCATGGGCTCCAAGGCCTCATGCTGTGCCACTAACCTGAAGGTGTGAGTATCCATAAGGTAAATGGATACACCCCTTCCTTTTGTATTTCACTCTGGGTTTTGGGGCCAAAGATCAGAGGGATTGTGAGTGTTTTATGTGGAGCATGTCCAACAGCTCTGTGTTTAACATAGCTTTGTATGTTAGGCAGAGAGCACCTCTGAGTAGGCAATATGCGAGAGAGTACAGGTGGAGCATTTTGAGACGGTCTGTGTACGGCATGTATTTCAGGCCACTAATCCTCTTTGTGAGGTATTTCTGCAGGCTTTTCTGTTGTTGTAGATGTCTTGTGAGGTACATAGCAAAAGGGGCGTTGTACTCTATTATGGATCTAGTGAGTGATGAGTAGAGGGGAACAATGTCCTCTTCTATTCTGCATGAGACACCTTTTGTGATGAGGTGTGCCACATAGAAGGATTTCCTGACTACTGTGGGGATGTGATTATCACAGGTGTGTCCACTGTCCACCTGTGACCCAAGGTCTCTTATCACACTTTCAGTGTTAAGTATCCTACCACCTATGTTGTAGTTCATGGTGATTTATACCTAGTTTAGTGGGTTTATCTATAATTCCAGAGTGGGGGATGGTGTTGAAAGCCATGGCAAGATCTACATAGGCTGTGTGAACCACCTTACCCTTGTCTACGGTTCTGGTGACTGCTTCAATGATGTCTATCAGGTTTAGGAGACATGATCTGCCTTTTACAAACCCAACATGGTTGTGGTCCAGAGTTTGGAGATTACCAATGTCTTTTTTTATAAGTTATATGATGATACATTCCATGGCCTTGCAGAACAGGCTCATCAGGCTAATGGGGCGCTAGTTCCTGGGTTCTGTGGTAGCTCCCCCCTTGTGTAGTGGGATAACCATCACTGTGCACCATTCAGCAGGCACAAAGCCTGAGGTGAGGCTATGACTGAACATGGTATGTAGGTGTGGTGCCTGTTCGTTCTGTAGTTTGTGTAGAACACAGCCTGGGATTTTATCTGGTCCCATGGATGCTGTGTTTTTGGCTTTGGAGAGTGTTTTTTTACCTGTGCAGCCATGATGACAGCAACTTTGCAGTCTTCCATTATAGAGATGTGCTCTTTCAGGGGTGAGAGGGGGTAAAGTTAGCACTGATCCTATCTGCCAGGATGTTGGCAATATCAGTTGGGTCTGTATATTTAGTGCCATTGTGCTGTAACTCAGAGCAGATCTGAGTGTTGCCATTGAGATTCTTGACATAGCTATAGAATGCTTTGTGGTTGTCTTTAGAATCAGTGTCGATTTTGTTTTCATAACTAGCTTTGGAGGATTTTATCAGGGATCACAGCTTCTTACTGATGTTGACCATGGAGCTCCTCCACTCATGGGATTTTACCCTCTTTTGCAACAGTTTCTTCCTTCTGTTGTGCAGTTTGTTTATGGCAGGGGAATCACCAGATTGGCTTCCTTTTCTTGGAGGATAGCGTCTTGGTTCTGCTTGGGATAGCACGATGCATGCAGTCATGTAAGTGCTTATAAAGTGCAATTGTGAAGGATTCAGTAGTTGTAACTGTATTGTCCATCTGCATGGGTGTCCTGCAGTTCAGCACTTCTGTCTTAAGAAGCATGAAGTTGGCTTTGGAGACATTTTTTAACATGGTTTCCTTAATGGGGGTGTGGGTCCAGAATGTGGATATGTAGGGTAATTAGCTTATTGTCAGATGGGACCAATGAGGCCCTGACTTTAGGTGTGGAACACCGGTCACGCAGGACAAACCAAACCCTGTAACCAACACAAATAACCAAAAAGTGAGCTAAATGCTACTCATTGCCAGAAGTCCCATCCTCCAGATGCATACACTCGAGGCACTTCTCATTATGGAGAATATTGATATCTATGCAGTAACAGAAACCTAGTTCAAGGCTCCAGACAGCACACCAGCACTACCAGGATACTACTCATTCCATACCTTCCAGCATCAGAACCTGTATCAATATTCATCAAAGGTACCTACACATCTCTCTCTATATGCTCTCTACAGGATATGTACCCATTGAATGTTGCACAGCAACATTCTTCACACTCCACAGGGGTGGGGCCACAAAAACCCCTTGGCATTCATGCTCTATGAGCCTGATGAGTGTGTTCTGCAAGGCAATGGAGCCAATCATAATGGAAGTCAACAATACAGAGATTGGGAACCTTCACACAGTTGAGCACACCCAGTTTGGCTTTGTCAAATGCAGACCACGCCTCCTGAACTGGGAGGATTTCTTTGACAGTTACCCAGGCTACAGATGATTGAAATGAGCTCAACACAGCCTACCTATATCTTGCTAAGGCCTTTGACACCATTAACCAATCAGGTATCATAGATGAACTCACCAACCTAGCCATGAATCCATACATCACAAGATGGATTGCAAACTGGCTCACAGATAGATCCCACACATTAAGAGTTGCTGGCTACATGTCAGACTCTACATCTGTAATGACTGGTGTCCCCTAGGGTTCAGTCCTGGGGTCCCTCCTGTTTGGTATAGACTTCTCAAATGTACATGCCAACACAGGAGGGTTGTGGTTGACTAAGTTTGATGGGAACTGTAAAGTGTTTGCCATAATAGATTCCCTGGAAGACAGACATATTCTCCAGAAGGGACTCTATGAGACAGATGTGTGGTGCCAGAATCATGGCCTCAAGCTCACTGTGAGGAATGCATAATGATCCTCTTTGTTGAAAACAAAATATCCACAAACTACCACATAGGTGTTACCCCCTTAAAAATGACAAGGTGATAAGGGATCTGGGGACACAAGTAGATAGTCATCATTCCTTTGACAACCATGTTGCCAAAGTGATTGGGAGATCCTATGTGGCCCACCTAATCAACAAACGGTTTGCATCAGGATCCAAAGAGGTAGTGTTGGCACTCTACTCTTACGTCATCAGACCCATCATTGAGTACAGTGCACCATTTTGGATGTACTCGACTTAGCATATCCAGCAGCTGTAGAGACCACATAGGTACCTCACCAAGAGGATTACTGGCCACAAACAGTTGTGTTATGCAACACAACTGGTAAAACTAAATCTGTTCTTCGTTGCGTACCACCTACTCAGAGGCACACTCTGCCTAACATACAAAGCCATGTCCAACACATAACTATTGAACATGCTCCATCTACAGATAACAACACTGAGTTGCCCTACACATTCCAGGGATATGAAGCTCATCACAATGATGAATACAACATGCTGGTGGGATAGAGTACCATCCCAGACACTTGCCTTACTGTGGAGCAGAGTCCCAATGTACATCAGACAGAACCCCTCGCTGACACTCTTCAATTGGAACCTTGATGAGTGGATGGGAAACAGACAATTCATACCAGGCATCACGTCAGCAGCCCCACTAGAAAGGGGCTTAGGGTACTAACTATTAAAACTAGGCCTTGGGAGACTACCCAATGGTGTGGTGAAAGATGCACAACTTGCATAGGATAATATATGCCTTCGTGAAGATAGTCTACTACATACCTATGAACTTATGTGACAGGTACATGTCTACAGATAGTAGATGTGTACTACTACATACCTATGAACCTATGTGACAGGTACATGTATTTGGTATCTACTTCTCAGACGTTCAGGCGAAAGTAGATAGCATGTGACTGACTAAGTTCACTGACAAGTGCAAACTGGTTGCAATCATTGAATCCCCCTAATGATTTTGACATATTACAAAAAGGGCTAACACAGACAAATGATTGGTGCCAAAGCCACGACTTAAACTAAATGGAAAAAGTGTGTTATCTATCCTCTTTGTCAAGGGGGAAGTCCCTGTAAATTACAGTGTAGACAGTACCCCCCTAAGCTCTAACCCAGTGGTGTAGGATTTGGGAACACAGGGAAATAACAACCTAAACTTCAATCACCATGTGTCCACAGTGGTAAGGAAAGCCTTCTACACTGCTCATCTCATAAGTAAGGGCATCGCATCCAGGACTAGGGATGTTATAACTCGTCTGTACTCAACCCTCATCAGACCACTAATAGAGTACAATCCTCTGTTCTGTATGTACCACAACAGACAGCTCTAGCAGCTGGAGAGACATAGCCGTCATGTGTTTGACTGTATTTCTGAAAAGTATACACCAGACAGGAGGGGTCCCAGGACTGAGCCATGGGGGACAGCATTTGTTACCAGCTTGAACAGGAGACCACAATTCTTACCTTGTGGGATCTATCTGTGCCCCAGTTGGCAATCCATCTGATGACATACATATTTATGCACAGGTTGTTGATTTTGTGGATACGACATGTGTCTGGGATGTTGGAAAAGGGCTTTTCAAGGTCTATGTGGGACGTATGTAGCTCATTTCATTGATGGATGTCTTGGGTGACTGCCTTGAAAACAGTCTAGCAGGTTTGGGAACCATGATCTTCCCCTGACCAAACCAAAATGGGTAGGGTCGGGTGTAGGCTCCCAATAGCTCTGTTTATGAGTTCCATCATGATGGACTCCATGGCCTTGCAGATCAGGCTTAATAGGCTTATAAGACAATAGTTCCCATGGTCTGTTGTCCACCAACACTTATGGAGTGTGCAAAACGTTGCTGTAACCCATTCAACAGTTTCATGTCCTGTACAGAGGGTGAGTCTCAACAGACTGTTCAGGTGCAGGGTCTGTTTGTTTTGGAGTTCACATATGACATAGCTAGGGAAACCATGTCATCCCATATATGCCATGTTTTTAGGTTTGGAAAGAGCTGTTTAACCATTGTATATGTGATTTCTGGGTTTTCACAATCTCCAGGTATGATAATGGACCATTTTGTCAGTGAGAGGGGGGTAATATGTATGAACCTGTCTGACAAGATGTTGACAATGTCAGTCATGTACATATATTCATTTACAGTTTGCACTGAATTAGAACATATATGAGTTTACATTGTTATTTATGACATAGCAAAAGAAAGCTTCATGGTTCTCTATGGACTCTTTGACGATATTTTTGCCAGAACATGGATTGGATAATGTTAGGAGTGCTCATTGTTTATTGATGATACTGATCGGAGATTTATTGATCTTCTTTGAATTTTCACTTTCTTTGAACAACTTAAGTACTTGTAGTACATAGTTTGATTATGACAGGAGTCCAATATATTATATGGGTCTGTTTTCATATAACTGTGTGCGCAGGGCAGGATTGGTGAATAGTGACAAGTTTCTGGGGTAAGAACTGCAACTGCCAGATATGTGTGGCCCACTGCTGTACTCAGACATGGCCTAAGTGTGTGAGCATGCCCAGTATGACCTTTCAGTATGTTGTTGACTGTCATTTGCTTCATTTATTTAAGTGTGTGAGCATACCCAGTATGACCTTTTGGTATGTTGCTGACTGAAATTTGCTAAATTTGTTTAAGTGTGTGAGCATGCCCAGTATGGACATATATACTATATGTGTGTGAAAAATCAAGTTGGTTTTACTTTAGGGCTCACCTTTGTGTTGTACATCAACAGGAAGCACGCTGTGCCTGCAGGGCTTCTATGAATCACTTTGCATAGACTTATCAACATTTCTACATACAGGGGGGCAGCTATTATTTGTACATTTCTACCCGGGGGCACACCTGATTGTTACTGTGGGTGTACATAGGATGAGGGGTTCACCTGACACTTATACACATTTGCTAGGCCTGCACTGCTATGTCAGGTACTCCATTTCAGTCTGTACTATTGCCTATCGTACTGGCTTGAGGCATACTACTGTACTACAGATCTTAGCTTCCAATTTCACGTATATTAATTTTTGACTTCATAGCCTACCCAACCCACATCACACTGCCTGGCCTGCTGTTATCTGTCTGTATAGGCCTGGGGGGAAGTTACTCATATGCCTCTTCAGAGGGCATGATACAGCATTTGTGTTTGCGTTAGTCTACAATTGTCCTGCTGTGTCTGTGCCAGTGAAATGCTGCCATGGCTTAGTGGCTCAGTACTGTGACTATAGTGCACAGTATCCTGAGTTCGAGCCCTGTCACTGATTTTTATTTTCCTGCTGGGCAGACCAGACTGCTTAAGGAACAGTAAAGCAGTTGTGAGTGTGTTTATCTGACTTTGCTCAACTTTGCCCAACCTTTCCCAACTTTGCCCAACATTGCTCAACGTTGCCTGACGTTGTGCTAGTTAGCGCAGTGTGCAGCTCTGTACAGTTGTGTTTAAATATGTTAAATAGTAGTAAAATGTGCTTAGCACTGCTTTATATTGCTTAAAATATGGCAATCATGCCCTAGGTGGTGCTGCAGGGCTGCCTATGTCGGATGCACATAGTACACTCCCTATACATGTTTGAAAACAGGTAGTGTCAGGTTAGGCATCCCTTTTATTGTATGTGCGAGTCAGAGAGAGGTGTAATTTCCAGGGTTCCTACTGAGTCAGTGTATGTGCTATGCGTTGCCTCTTTGCCAAGGCCAAGGTATACTGGGCACACCTCCTTCTGCCTACTGGG
The DNA here is from genome assembly GCF_019279795.1 of Protopterus annectens. Classification (NCBI taxonomy): domain Eukaryota; kingdom Metazoa; phylum Chordata; order Ceratodontiformes; family Protopteridae; genus Protopterus; species Protopterus annectens. The sequence goes on along the minus strand of NC_056742.1, from coordinate 526,647,811 downwards.
GCAGGCTCAGGTTGTTCCTCCTCCGAGTCACGCTGTGCCTGTGCAGGCCTTGGCAATGGTGGGGGGATGTTTGGCCCTGCCCCATGCTGTTCCTGCTGCAACTGTTTTCACAGGATCATATTGTGTAGCATGGCACATATCATGACAGTTTGGGTACATGTAGTTGGTGAGTACTGCAAGGCTCCACCAGATGTGTCCAGGCACCGGAACCATGACTTGAGCATCCCAAACACACGCTCAGTAATGTTTCTTGTTTGTGCGTGTGCCTCATTATGGAGTTCTTGTTCAGGTTTGTGTGCATTTCTGATGGGTGTCATCAGCCAGTGTGTATCCAGCATCCCCCACTAGGTGACCATCAGGGATGTCCCCATTGGCAAATCTGTGGTACAGCTGCATCAGATGCCAAATGTGAGAATCGTGATAGCTTCCAGGGCAGCCAGCACACACATTCATTATTATGCCCTGGGCATCGCACATGACCTGGCAGTTGATGGAGGGGAAGCCCTTGCGGTTGATGTAGACCCTACCCTGCTCACCAGGTGGTGCTTTGATGTGTATGTGTGTGCAGTCTATTGCACCCACTACCTCAGAGTATTCTGCTATTTGGTGGAAAAGATGCATATTGCTGGCCAATGCCTCACGGGAATTGGGGAAATATACTTGGTCACCGACATGTGCTGACATGGCATCCAGGAACTGGGGCAGTACCCTGGATGCTGATGCCTGTAAAACCCCCATCATATCACCAGTTGGTCTCTGGAAGGTACCTGTAGCTAGTATTCGTAGGCCAACACATACCTTGGTATCCACTGGGATGAGTTCCCCTCTGCTGGTTCTGTGTGTGAGGTGTGGCTGGCACAGCTCAACAATTTGCTGCAGGAGGTCTCTGTCCACTCTATAGCACTTCACTATCTCCAGCTCATGTAGCCCCTGGTAGGTTACCCTTGGTCTGTACACTCTTCTCCATCTCCTCACTGTGGGTTGCTCAGCAGCATTCACAACATCACCACCCTCAGCATCTTGCACATGTTGGTTTATGATAGCAATAGCAGCCCCTAACATTTTGTCTGACTTAAGCTTTTTAAGTTTTCACTCTTTGTATACTGTAGTGTTGCAGAGTTCTTGGGAAAAAAAACAGGGTAGACTGCTGTTTGCAGAGTTTAAAGTGCTGGGCTGGGCTGGGCTAGTCTATTGCCTGTGTAATTGGCTGATTCTGATATATTTCACCTGGCAGCTCTGCTAGTTCTCCTTGGTTAACTTCCTACTACTTCTTTTCCTTCCTTTTCCCCTTCTGTTTCCGCCCAGGGCAGGGCCGCGCAAACAAGCGCAAACATGCTCACACGGGCGCACACGCTGTGTGCACGTTTGCAAGAAATTTCAGATATATCCATGGCATACGCCTTTGGTTTCTTGTTTTCAGCTAGGACAACTGTAGACACGCCTCTTGCAATCCTGAGCAACTCAGGGCAAACACAAGCCACTGTGCTCCAATAAGCTTACAGTCTTTCAGACATACCTCCTCATGATGTCACCTATCTTCTACTCTACTACTCCCCTACTTCTACACTTACACTCTAGTGACATGGCTCACATGCCGGGGAAAATTGGGATTCACTATCCTTATCCTCATTTGCATAGGATTGCCTATTAATGCTTGGTTATATCTCTCACACTGAGCTTCCCCCTTAGCAACCACTACTCAGTGGCCATGTTGTTTTCAGCCTGCCATTCACCTGCATGGCAGAACAAGCTTTTTAGTGAAAATGTCCATTTCTGGCTATTTTTCAATTTTTGTCTTTTTATTTAAAGCGCCGCATGTTTGTGCAGCGCTGCGCTACGCTTAAACATCGGAGATCAGGGAAAAAATGGATTTTAAGGATTTACAACATTTGCAAATGCCAATGGCCTTATATTTGGCCATTGGCATGCTTCCTTAACTAGATGCAGCCTTTATTTGGAGCTGTCATAGCTCCATTTAGCTATTTACAGAATGGTACTCCGTTACCAACGGAGTACATTTCTGCAAATAACACTACTCTTACATGGACAGGTTAGTCTTTCCTGGATCATGAATTTACCTCATTTGCATAGTTTTCAACAGCAAATGAGGTAATTTGCATACCATAACACTGTCCGTGCAAGAGTAGCTTTAGAAGCTCTCATGCATGCCCCTGCCGGCTGTTGCTGGATCGCTCGGCAGACATATTGGTTGTCTGCTGTCTTACACTAATCTTAGACTCCATGCAAGCCTTCGTAAATCCGGCCCATAATCTTTCGTTAAATATTCTCGTGACTTAGCTTTTCCTTTTTCAAAGCAATCAGACCATAATACTAATCCATTCCTTTTTAGTAAATTCACTTTAACATTCTAAAGAGTTTCCTTATCTAGAGTTGTGTGAAATGGGAAAGCACAACAATATACATTTTGAGATTGAGTTTTTAAAACATATTTCTTAACAGTTTTAAGAACTGATTTCATATATGCAGAGTCTAAAGACAGAAATTAATTTCCTTCTAAGGTAGATTTTATTAACTAGATGAAAGGATTGGTACCTATTTCTAATTTATTATATTTAATAAACTTATAAAAATTTAGTAACATCTGCCCCTGACTGGTTTTCCATTGACTAGTGTAACTTGAGTCTATCCAGAGTATAATAGAGTTAAAATTTGCAGCAACAGAATAAGATTCTACATCTGGCAATCTAATACCACCATATTTCCATAATCTTATATGATTTCTATAAACAATTCTCAACTTTTTAGAGTACCAAAATAATGAAGTTAACATTTTTTCCATTTTCTTTAAAACGTTTGCCAGATATTAAACCTATTGACTGCAGTAGGTATATAATCTTGGGTAATATAATCATTTTAATAAGTACTAACCTAACTTGAAAGTTAAAAAAAAACATTCATTACATTTTTTTCATTAAGAAGCAATACTTCTTCAATTTTTTTCAAATTATTATTAAATATTTTAGTTCTTTTTCCTTCAAAATTATACTTATATTTACCTTTAAACTTACTATCTAGCAATTGGTTTAATACTAAAGTTTCAGTTTTATTATTATTGAATTTCAGCAGTGGTACTTCTTTATTTTTTTCAATTTCCTCATCTGTTTCTTCAATTGAATAATTTAAATATCCTATAGTTAATAAAATATCATCTGCAAAAAGCTGTACTTTAGATTGCAGTCCTTAATTGAGAATCCATCATTTTTTTTCATTGCTTTTTATACTATTAGCTAAGGGTTTGATAACTAATGCAAATATTAGAGAGGACAAGGGACACCCTTGTTTTTTGCCTTTATTTAAAGTTAATCCTTAAGAAATGTAAGATGCAATCTCAACATATGCTTTGGAGTCTGTATACAATTTTATTTTAATATTGCAATAAACTGTTCTGAAAATGTAAATGCTTCTAAAGTTTTAAACAAGTAGTTTCATTCTACAAAATGAAAAATCTCTCTTGATATCTAAGCTAATTACTGCCAATTTTGTGTTCATTCCTTTTGCTAAATCTAAGTTACTACCCTTTATATATTATCATACATTAATCTATTGACTATAAATCCTGTTTGATCTTAATTAATTAATCTATTATATCTCTTAATCTTGTGGCAAAGATGGAAGTAAACATTTTAAAGTCTGCATTCAATAAGTGCATAGTTATTTAGTTTCCTCATATAGACCTTATCATTCTTTCTTTATTTAAGTCTAGGTAAGATTACATAAAATTTCCATGATGGAGGTATTGTTTTGTCACTCTGATTTATCTTGAAAATGTCACTCAGTAATTCTATAGTACTTAACAGAAGCAGAACATATAATTCCATAGTTAAAGCATCTAACCATGAAGCTTTACCATTTTTCATTTTTTTAAAGCGTCTTTGACTTCTAACAGGGTAATAGACTTATTCAACAGAGATATTTGTTGATCATTAAGTTTATTAGTAACATTTTTCTTTAAATACTTGTCAATTTTGTAATCATCAGGATTATTATTATATCTTTATTAAGATTCACTTGGATTTTTTTTTAATATTAAACATTTTTTCTAAGTCTGAAGTAAGATTATTAGTGTGAGGATTTCAGACATTTTTGCTTAACATCTTACTTCTATTGGCTAATCTATGTAGATTGTTTTGAAGCCATTGTATAACTGTACAATTTTATTTTCTGTAAAGCTATCTCCACTTTATGTGTTAAAACTATTTGATATTTTCCCATCATTTTTAATGACTTCAGCATTATCTAATTTCTTTATTGTTTAAATTTCCCTTTGTGTATTTCATCTTGTACTTCTAACAACTCTTTATCTCACTTTTTCATTTTATTGCCAGCCCATCTTCTTATTCTATCTTTATTATGCATTTTTAAGGAGTCACATAATATGCCTTTACTAACTTGACCATTATCATTCAAAGATAAAACAGATCTCAGTTTGTTCCTTAAGATAACTCTTAAATTATTTTACTTCCATCATATATGCTGAGATTCTTTAAATAATCTGAAATTTCCTTATATTTGTTAATACATTAATATTTGGTGCATTATGATCAGATAAAGGACAAGTTATAATTTTAAAACAATTCACTTTATTAAGTAAATCTACAGAGGCATAAATCCTATCAATTCTAGTTTGCATCGAATGAGCATAAGAGTAATGAGTGAAGGACAATGACTTATTTTCTGCTTTTACTATTAAACCAACTACATTACCTTTACTAATCCATCTGATTAGTGCTTTAGCTGATGCCAGGATTTTAGCTTTCATCTGCTTACTTGCATCTTCTAGACAAGATATGCAGTTACAATTCTATGCTAAAGTTAAACTACCATTCCAATTAATTTGTAGTAAGTTTAAGTGATCTTTAGCCACTCTTGTACCTATTCCAGGTATCCAGTAAAAATTAGCTAATGTATAAAGTGTGCCATTATATTTAATTATTACAAATGTATACATTCATTTGGGATCATTAATGGATTCCATGACCTTAGGCATTACACTAGATTTTCTCCAAAGTATAGCAGTTCCTCTCCTCTTTTTGTTAAAAGAAGCAGATGATAACATTTCGTAACCTAAGTTATTTAAATATTGTATATCTTTACCTATCAAGTGAGCTTCTTGCAATAATATAATGTTGCTTCTATTTTAATTTTGAATATATCATTAATGATTTACTTTTGTTGCCTTTATTTAATCCATTTACATTAATAGATATTAGATTAAAACTATTCATACTGTATATTTAAAAAATATTTATTTAAAGATAATGACACAGTTATCTACCATATTAATTTAATTGTATATAAGACTGTAATGCATTCCTCCAATACTATCTTAACATTCCACATTTTTGAGGTATTCCTTTCTACAAACTAAACTACTAAACTCATAAATAACAAAAAGTCTAGAACTGCAACTGTGTATATTACTAATAAAACACAACCTACCATAGATATCAAAGTTCATAGTTTCCCTATTGAATAGACTACTATACTATCTTTCTACCTATCAATATCTAAAAATTCACCAAAAACTAGACAGAAGCTACAGTGGCTTACAAGCAATTAATAGAATATTATATATCATTTAAAAATAATAAGAGACTATTAATTTAGTTATTTACTTTGTCATTTAAAACAATTTTCCCTTTACTACATTAAAGTTTAATAACCCTCTTCTGTTGATCACAAATATTAAATAATCCAACAAACAGTGTACTCTCTCTCTCTCTCTCTCTATATATATATATATATATATATATATCATAGTAGTATATATTATCCATATTTATGTAATAGTAATATACGTTATCTATTAAATATCTCTAAAGTATTCATTCATTCAACATTATTATAACTAAATCTCTAAATAAATAAGTAGAACAAAGTGGGACCTGCAGAGATAAAGACATCTGTACACTTAAATGTCACAGATAATCTTATCATACTAAACTATTATGCAAAAGGAAAATCAGTGCGCATATATATTCATCATGGTAACACATATATGCATATTTTATAGATGTAACAAAAGCTCTGAATTAATTTTAAAAGTACAAGTGTCTATATCTCAAAATTGTATATATGATAAACATCCAAATATTTAAAAACCCTTTAGCTTAATAAGCAAATTCATGAAAATGTGTACATTACTGAGGACAAAGAGATCATCTTGCTGTTTCTATGGAGTCAACAAAATTGCAGTCTATATTGTATTCAAAAGTTACAGTCTGCTTAATTCAAATCCCATTCTCCCTTCCCAGATTCAAACATATTGAAAAATCTACTTTACTTTCTATCAAATTAGATGTACCAATTTAGCAATATAACACTCAGATTGCAGCTTTAACTTATGAAATGAGTTATTTCAGGTGTTATTAGTGAATCTGATAACATAAAATATGCAAAAAAGCTTCAAAGTTCACATGACTGAACTTAAAATTTCAGCTTTCAGGATATTTTCACATATTTTTATATTTTTATATGATTTTCTATGTAAGTTATAAGATCTTGTACACTCACATTTTTGACATACACATGTATATGTAATACACATTTTCTTATAAGCAGTTTATTTAAATATATTTTCTATCTTATTTTTGCTCATGAGTATTCTACCTTATTCTATGTAATTTATATTTCTAAACTTTCCCCTCAAAGAGCTATTTAATCATCAGCTGTCTATTAGAGATTATACTACATATTTCTGAAGTTACTGATACTGCTCTTTTACTTACTAATTCTAATATTACAAGCAATATTGACTATATGTAAAATAATTCCTGCTTGTTTAAATGTGTGATTTTAGAACTGCTGTTCTGATCTAAGCTTCACATTCTGACATTAGAGTTTGATTACATTATGTGAAAATGACAACTCACAGCACACAGTAGCTGCTAATTTCCTCTGTTAGCCTCTCATTCTTCTTAATTCTTCTAAACTGTTCTAATCAGTAACATACATCTAAGTGTACTTCTTTCCATTAATATTTACAGCTAGAGGTAATAACACTTCAGCATAAGTTGTTAACATTCAGCAAAATGCAAGCAAATTATATGTCAGCAACAGCTCAGTATAAAGCATTACTACAGCTTTTGTTTTACCAATTCTTCACTTCTAGGAAAAGGAAAAAATATGTTATTTTGAGTAGATTTTTCACATATATACTTCAAAAAAGAAAGACAAATAAAGTTCCTTTCTGTTTTCACAGACATCAGTGATGAATTTTGACCTAGCTTTTCTTCAGAACAGTTCAAGATGGGAAGAAGGCAAGAAGGAATCTAGCATTCTCACACAACCGGAATATTTGGTTGTTCTCAAGCTTTTTTTAAAGTGTTACTTGCTTCATAAATGACATGTGCAAGGAATGTGTTACACAGGAGCAAAGAAAACAAAATCACCGGCACTTTAACACTTCTATTTAGCATATTACTTAGAATTGACATTCAGTTAACCCAACAATGTACATACTAAGCAAGATTAAACAAAATAAAAGTATTAACTTATATAGTCTTAAAGATGTTAAGTTCTTAATTTGGAGCTTATCTCCCTGGGCCTCTACTGAAAATGGACATGTATCCAGTTGGATAAGCCCTGTTAACAAATGTAAAATAAAATAAAATAAAAATAAATAAATAAAATAAAGTTACCAATTCCATTGCTTAAAATTTAATGACATTCTCTTACAGGAAGTACTTGTTTAACATTTATAAATACATTTATAAGTTTAGTTAACTGAAATATATTAAGTCTTTCACTGTAAATGTAGTAAAACAATAAAACTAACCATTTATACTCCTTACCATGAAAAATGTTTTAGCTTAAAATATAAATACATATTTACATATGTTTTGAAGCTTAAAGTTACAAAAGGGTAAAACAATTGTTTCAGAAAATAAATGTTGTGCAATCAGAGAATAAAAGTCGCTTATTTTTAAATATTTTAATTTTTGAAGTAGTATTCCAGGAATTCATCTCACTCTGTCGCTTTAGAGATATGCTGTTCCAGTCCATTTCTTCAGTGTTATTAAGGATTTTTTTTTAGCAAAAATGGATGCCTTCTTCAGTGTGTCAAATATTTTAGATCCTTCAGAAAGAAATAAGTTTATTTTTGCAAGAAACACCAAAATGGCTTTAATATTGTTTTTTTTAGTACCTTGATCAGTGGTAAGCAGGATTTTATTTTACTTGTAACTTTACTGGAATAATAATTGTCAAATCTGACTACATGTTCACCTATTTAATTTTAATAGATGAGTTGGACCATGCTGTTTTTAATATTTGATATTTTTCTGATCTAGACATAAAATTAACTATAGTTGATGGTGAGTTTTCCTTTTTGAAGGTGCTGTCAGGGATCTATGTACCCTTTCAATTCCAAAAGATACAATTTCAGGTAGATGTAATGTTTTGTGTAGCCAGGTTTTTAAGATGTTTATTATATTGCCTCCCTCATACTTTATATGTATGCCATACATTTTAATGTTATTTAGCCTCAGTCTATTTTCTAATTCATCAACTTTATCTATGTGTCAGTTATTTTATTTAAAAAGAAATTCAGTCTGAGACTCACCTTCAGTTATTCTCCCTTCACAATAATTTAAAGCTTCTTTCACACTGCTGATTTGTCTACTTTGTTGTTTCACACAAAATTTTCTATTTTGGTATCCAGTTTGTCCATAAGTAATGCATCCTGCATACTAGATATTAGTGACTGGATGACTTTTTAAACACAAGAATCTTGACTACCATTTCTTGAGTGGCTCATGTTGAAGCCTCTTCTTCCTTAACCAAGAAGTTGAAATTCTGACAAGACCATTACAGCTTTTGAAGAACTTGAAGCTATAAATCCTTTCTCTCATTATTACTGAATAAAATTAGCTAACAAGTATCTCCAAATTTTAATTTTTGATGATATTTTCTGTCAGAGAAAAGTTTTCAGTTACAGGGCTTTCACCAGTTGCTACTCTCATTTCGCCATCTTCTAAGATCACCTTCAGAGATCTTCAATTAAACTTCAAATGAATACATTTAAGACTGTGGTAGACCATTGCCAGTCTTTTTAAACCAAACATTTTTGTGCTTATGACTTTTTCTGTTGTTTTAATTTCTTCTTAAAACATAGATGGATAACACAGACTTAGAGAAAATACTAGAGGGAAAAAGGTTAAAGTCTTAAGTGCCTCTACCAGAAGACATTTATTTTAAGGATCCTTAAAGTATTTTCATTTGACTGGTAGGGAATTCCTCTTAACCTGAAAAGAGATGCATTGTAATAATGAGTCTTGCAGATTTGCACAAGAGAACATATCTACTTTATAATGCATCTAAGCATTTCTGAAAACAAATACTTAGAAGCTTGATGCAGGTATTGGTACACTAATGAAGCCTGAGAGGACATATAACTTACTTTTGGATAAAAAGGATTTATGTAGCAATGCATAAGCAAGATTCTACTACTGTTTATCTACATCTAACCAGGGTAAAAAAAACTGTTTCTCTTCATAAGGATTCAAAACTACTGGATAAATATGGGGGCAAAGTTTACACATTTAGTACCTTAGGTGTAAGGACACTTAAAATGAAATCATATAAAACCTCAATTTAAAAACATTAAGGAAAACGTACAATATTCTTCTAGTACTGGCTTATACTCACTTATTTGAATAACATTTATTATTTATTTTATTATTTATTTACATTGTATTACTGAGTAGTGAGTGACTGGGCTAGTAGCCCATTTTCAGTGGAGACCCAGGGAGAAAAACTCCAGAAATTTACAGATACAAATGCAGTACAGTAATATACAAAGTACTAAAAAGAATTAAAGAGTAAAACACCCAATGCAAAATGATAGACTAGGTAGGTAAATACAATGGTAAACAAACAAATTCAGAAATTGTAAAAAAGTCAACATGAATGTAACTCACACAGAATTTTTTTAGAACAATCAAAGGGAAAAATATTACACAAAATTTATGGTACTATCAAAGGAAAATAGAAGCCAGGTTAGGCTGTAAGGTGCATAGGAAGAATATAATGGAAATAGATATTATGCGGGTGTAATTAGCCAGGAGATGTGTAGGAACATAGATAATGTTTGGAGTAATATTATTTTAGAAGTTGTTTGAAAGTATGAGTATCAGGGGTAGTTAGAATATGTTGGGGAAGAGAGTTCCATGTTTTGGCAATTTTATAGGAGTATAAGGAGTCCCCATGATAGTTATGAGAATTGGTTACCTTGAGCATTAGTTTATTAGTTGACCTAAGGGACTTAAGGTTTGTATAAGGTTGAACGAGGTCTGCTAGGCAGGGCAGTTATCAGGTTTGTGGATGATTCTATGAGCAATTATAAGCTGGTTGAGAGATAGTAAGCTGGGAAATTCTAACCAATTGAGGTGATGAAGTGCTGTAGAATGATGTGATCTGGGAGGTAGGTTTAAAGCACATTTATCTATTTGTTATAACAGGTTTCAAGGTAATTCAAATCTGATTTACGTAGATTGGTAAAGATTTGGGAACGGTAAAGAAAGGTGGATAGGAGGTGGGATCTAGCAATAGTTAATCTGCTATAGTCGGTTAGATAAGGTTTTGCTCTGTAGAGTGAACCAAGTTTTATGTGGACTTTTTTGATTGTTAGAGATATATGTTTATCAACCTTAAGACCATTATCTATTGTAACACCTAAAAGCTTTGTCTGTTCAGCTGGTTCAATTTTTGTACCATTGGATGAGAAGATAGTGAGAGGTAATGAGATGTTATTAGCGCTAGAATTATTGAAGACCATGAGCATGGTTTTGTTGGGGTTTAAAATGAGTTGATGCTTGGATAGGTGGTTTTCTATGTTTTGGGGGGCAATTTCAGTTTTGTCTTGTAATTTTTTGATAGATGGGGCAGAACAGATGAGAGGGGCATCGTCAGCATATTGAATAATTGATGCGAGTTTTGTGGAGGTCATTGGTCATCATCATCATCTTCTTTTGGCTGTTCCCATTAGGGGTCACCACAGCAGATCACCTGTTTCCATTTCTTCCTGTCCTCTGCATCTTGCTCTGTCACACCAACCACCTGCATGTCCTCTCTCACCACATCCATAAACCTTATCTTAGGCCTTCCTCTTTTCCTGTTACCTGGTAGCTTCATCCTTACCATCTTTTTCCCAATATACTCAGCATCCCTCCTCAGCACATGTCCAAACCAACATAATTGGGCCTCTCTGGCTTTGTCTCCAAACCTTCCAACCTGGGCTGACCCTCTAATATACTTTTTCCTAATCCTTTCCACCCTCGTCACACCCAGTGCAAATCTTAACATCTTTAATTCTGCCACATCCAGCTCAAACTCCTGCCTTTTTGTCAATGCCACTGTCTCCAACCCATATAACATAGCTGGTCTCACTACCCTCTTGTAGACCTTCCCTTTCACTCTTACAGGTACTCGTCTGTCACAAATCACTCCTGACACACTTATCCACCCACTCCATCCTGCCTGTACTCTCTTCTTCACCTCTCTTCCACACTCACCGTACTCTGAACTATTGACCCCAAGTATTTAAACTCATCCACCTTCGCCACCTCTACTCCTTGCATCCTCACCATTCCTCAATCCTCCCTCTCATTCACACACATATATTCTGTCTTAGTCCTGCTGACCTTCATTCCTCTTCTCTCTAGAGCATATCTCCATCTCTCCAGGGTCTCCTCCACCTGTTCCCTACTCTCACTACAGATCACAATGTCATCTGCAAACATCATAGTCCACGGGGACTCCTGTCTGATCTCTTCTGTCAACCTGCCCATCACCATTGCAAATAAGAAAGGGCTCAGAGCTGATCCTTGATGTAACCCCACCTCCACCTTAAACGCATCCGTCACTCCCACCGCAGACCTCACCGCTGTCACACTACCCTCATACATATCCTGTACCACTCTTACATACTTTTCTGACAGTCCTGACTTCCTCATACAATACCACAACTCCTCTCTAGGCACCCTGTCATATGCTTTCTCTAAGTCTACAAAAACACAATGCAACTCCTTCCGACATTCTCTGTACTTCTCCATCAACACTCTCAGAGCAAAGATCACATCTGTAGTGCTCTTTCCTGGCATGAAACCATACTGCTGATCACTAATCATCACGTCCCTTCTTAACCTTGCTTCCACTACTTTTTCCCATAACTTCATGCTGTGACTGATCAATTTAATCCCTCTGTAGTTACTACAGCTCTGCACATCACCCTTATTCTTAAAAATTGGTACCAAAACACATTTTCTCCATTCCTCAAGCATCCTCTCACTTTCCATGATTTCATTAAACAATCTGGTTAAAAACTCCACTGCCATTTCACCTAAACACCTCCATGCTTCCACAGGTATGTAATCTGGGCCAACAGCCTTTCCATTCTTCATTCTCTTCATAGCTATCCTTACTTCCTCCTTGCTAATCCATTGTACTTCATGATTCACTATCCCTACATCATCCAACCTTCTCTCCCTCTCATTCTCTTCATTCATCAACCCCTCAAAGTACTCTTTTCATCTCCTCAACACACTCTCCTCACTTGTGAGAATGTTTCCCTCATTATCCTTTATCACCTTTACCTGCTGTACATCTTTCCTAGCTCGGTCCCTCTGTCTAGCCAATTGGTACAGGTCCTTTTCTCCCTCCTTAGTGTCCAACCTTTTATACAACTCTTCATATGCCTTATCCTTAGCCTTCACCACCTCTCTCTTTGCCATGCACCTCATCTCCTTATGCTCCTGTCTACTTTCTTCATCTCTCTGACAATCCCACTTCTTCTTTGCCAACCTCTTTCTCTGTATACTCTCCTGTACTTCCTCATTCCACCACCATGTCTCCTTGTCATCCTTCCTCTGTCCAGATGTGATACCAAGCACCTTTCTAGCCATCTCCCTTACTAGCTCTGCTGTAGTTACCCAGCTATTTGGTAATTCTTCACTGCCACCCAGTGCCTGCCTTAACTCATCCCTGAACTCCACCTCACAATTACCCTTTTTCAATTTCCACCATTTCATCCTTGGTGCTGCCCTCACACTCCTCCTCTTCTTGAGACATGATAAAAAGTAGAGAGCCAAGGATGGAGCCTTGTGGGGCTCCAACAGTAACCATTAGAAGGGGGAGAGTTTATTATCCGATTTAGTGGCTTGTTGATGGTTTGAAAGGTAGCTATGAAACCAGTTTAAGGATGTTGTGCTAATATTGTATAAGGCAAGTTTGTTGAGAAGTTTTTAGTGTGATACCATGTCAAAGGCTTCTGACATATCAAGGAAGGTAGTTGAGATGAGTTGACCGTTATTTATGAGGAGATTTATGGTGTTTGTGAAACTTAAAAGAGTTGTATTGGCACTGTGTGTGAGTTGAAATCCATGTTGAGTGTTGAATAGGAGGTTGTTTTCTAGGAAGTAGCCAAGGATTTATTGTCGTATACATTTTTCTAAGATTTTGGCTAGTGGTGAGAGAATGGCAATTGGTCTATAGTTGAAGAGGTCAGTTAAAGGGCCACCTTTGTGAAGGGGTATGATATGAGATTTTTTTCCAAAGAAGAGGTATGTCCTGTTTAGAGATAGAGCAGTTGATCAAAATATCTATAGGACAGGAGATAGATATGGCAGCAAGTTTTAGAGATTTGTTGGGAAGTTGATCAGCTGCAAGATTGCAGGGTTTTAATTTACTTAGGAGTTTCTTTATGTAGCTAGTTTGAATTGGCTTAAGGGAAAAAAGGGGTAGTGTTGGATTCATTGGGGGTTGGTATAGTAGTGGAGAGTTAGCCGTATTGTTTAGTAATGTAGATATCAAGTTGATAAAGTGGGTATTAAATTGAGTGGCTAAACACTCTGTAGTGTTATCAGTTGATGGTGTTGGAGTTGTAGGTTTACTGGGATTTAGGAGGTGGTTTAAGGATTGCCAGAATTTTTAAGGGTTTTTTTGGTATTTTTGTTGGCATGATTGGAAGTATGCTTTTTGTCTATTTTGATTTGTTTTTTTAGCTTGATTTCTTAGTAGTTGGTAGAAAGTTATATTCTCTTTCTTTTTGTTACTATGGTAAAGAATCCAAGATTTGTCCATTTGCTTGAGTACAAGTTTTGTTTCTTTTGTTAACTAAGGTAGCTGTTTGGATTTGGAGTGGATTTTTCCTAATAGGTGTTAAATTATTGAGTATTTCTAGGAATACCTTGTTAAAATTTTGCACATCACAGACCAGCTGAAGGAATTTGAGAGGAGGCCAATCATATTATTGTAGCAGTGAATTAAATATAGAGGGGGAAAACATTTTTTCTTATTAAGGATGAAATTGAGTGAGATATTACTAGTTGCATGTATTCCTTTCCTGATTAGATAGGTTGGAGAGTGGTCACTGAGAGTGTCAGGAAGGTAGCCAGCATCATAACTTGTATTAGATTTATTAGTCAAAATCAAATCCAATATAGATTGCATATTGGTATACTTATCTATGCGGGTAGTATAGTTAATGATTTCACAAAACGTTATTTAAGTTTATAAAGTTGGTGGGAGATTTAGAGGCACAGGTAAGCCAATCTAGGAAAGTCACCTAGTATGATTGTTTCTTGGGTAAAGTTGGTGGAAGCCCAGCTTAAAATATATTCAGTGCTAGATAGGTTGTTTGCAGGGTGGGAGGTAAATAGCTATAATGATTTTGGGCTTATAGGAGTTTATTTCTAGGTATGTAGATAATATTTAAGAGTTGGGGAGGTCAGGTGTTATGGAGTTTAGTTGTACTAGATTGAGTGAGTCTTTGTACATGATGGCTATGCCATCACCCTGTTTGGCTAACCTATTGAATATATATATGTTATTCCTGTTGGGAAGTATTTCCTCATTTTTTACATGGGGCTTTAACCAGGTTTCAATTATCACAATTATGTCCAGAGAGTACAGGGCAATGGCATCATGGAATTTCTGAACTTTGTTTCTGATGCTTTTGAGGTTGAAATTGGTTATAAATAGGTCTGAGCTACATCATTTCTGAATTGAGTAGTGGGGAGAGGATATAGTGGAGGTTAGATGTGTAGGGTGAGGTGTATAGGTTAGGGAGGATTCAATCTGTGGGAGCATGATGAGTGTGGAGGCAGGATTGAGGTGGAGGTGGATGTCAGCTTGGAGCTTAATTTGTGTATGGGAGTGGAGGAGAAGAAGCTTTAGTTTGGAAGATAGTTTGATATTTTTGTTGTAGGCTATATGCAGAGCTATGGGAGTGGATATTACTAAAAGAGAAAAGTAGGGTTTTAGAGGTACTGAAAATATATGGGGAGATGTGAATATTTACTTCAAAGTGCTGTAGATTGTGCATGTAATGCAGAGTTGGAGATGGGTAGTTTGCATAGTGGAGGGAACCATATGATGTGGAATGGTAAGCTGGAGTAAGCAGACATAGTAAAGGGGTTAATGTAGTGATAGGTTTTATAATCAGCTTGATTAAGTTAGCAAAACCTAAATCTATGGGTAGTTGTGTAAGAGATTGGGATAGGAGGACTATGTGTTTAGTTTAGGCAATTATGATCAATGAAATGAACAGAAATGATAGAGTAGGAAGTTTTGAGTAGGAGGGGTGTGAAGGTGTTTAGTGTGTGAATGTAAATAAACCTGATTGGTAGATGGGGATGGTGAGGTAGACAGGAGTAACATTAGGGGAAATGTGTTGTGAATAGGAGTGAAGGTGATGGTGATTGGCTGGCAGGGGAGGTGAGGTAGACAGGGGAGTGGTTTGGTTATGTATAAATGTAAGGAGGGAGGGGGGTGGGAGCGGAGTGAGCCCGAAGGCACCAAGGGCAAATGGAGCAGGTAGACCCAGGATGACATAGAGCCAAATGGTGAAAAAAAAAAAAATCTGCCAAGGAACAAAGCAGCAGGGGCATTCGTCCATGAGCTGATACAGCTCAACAGGTCAGAAAAAGCACTATACAATAGCTGATAAAAGCTTGTAAAAAAAATAAAATAGGAGAGCTAATCAGCATACTGGGTTCTAAGTAGAGAAGGGGAGAGAAAGGAGGTTCGGTGGTGAGCCCTCATTTATTATTACCAGTTATCTTTGTAATGAAAATATATAGGTTTTACATACAAAGGTTTATTTTTAGAGTAACATTTATGTGCAGGAAGTTTTTAGTGGAAGAGGTGTGTTGTGGCACATTGGCAAATAACAGGGAACAATTCCCACAGTGGAGATAGTAACTGATGTTATAGGCTATAAAAAAGAAGGAAGAATGTTAAGTGGGGAGGGGCTAGGTATTATACACTATGGAAAGGGGTAGTTATGGTAGAGTAATATATTACAGTTTCAGACAAAAAACAAAACAGAGTAGTAGAGGAAATGCTCACAGTGATATGTAACAGAAAGCTTATCAGGACAAATCACTGACTAATGTAATAACCTTAAAAACAGGATTGAGGCAGTATTTGGTCATGCTTTGTTGTTCACTTTTAATTTGTAAAAAGATAGTAAATACTCACATTGTAGTGATTTATGGGAGCAGTGCTCCTTACAGAAAGAGCAAGACATATCATTTCCAGTCACACACTGTGCTTTCTTTAATGTGCAGTGACATCACAATGAGAATAATAAAGTAATGGGGTATAGGGGGCAAAGACCATCACATAGAAATATGAGGATTTGCCCCTACAAAAAATCCTTAATTAATTTCATTTTAGCAATACAATGGTGAGGCATTCATTCACATACATTCTGACAACGTGTACTCAAATAGTCCTTTATGAGCTGGTATGACTGATAAGAGCTGCTGTTATCTGAGGTACAGTAAATCAAGGAGATGGAATGATTGACTGGTGTTATTATTACATGCAGAATAGGAGCATTGGGTAGCAGAGTGGATAAAATGCTTCCCCACTGAATTGTCATGACTCAGACTGCCGAGTCCCAAAACCAGAAGAAAAGACCAGAAAAACATGAGAAGAGCAACTATCAAACAAGCTCCTCCCTACCCAGAAACAACCCTTTAGCAAAAACAGTAAGCTTTGTAGTTAATAGGCCAGATATTTTAGAAGAAGGCAACACAGGATGCACTTTTAAATCATATACATCAAGGTTTCCATCTCAGACTGTTCCCAGTTCTAAAAATGACAAATCCTCATATCTAAATGTGTCAGCTGTAAACAAGTTCATAAGCACAATCTTTCAGGAAGCTGACTATAAAGACCTTATTTCCTTTCAAAGGACAGAATTCTTATATGGAAATCCCAGACATGAAAAATCCATATCTTACATTCCAGTGAAACTCTCTCACAAAAAATAACTTGGCTCCCACATAACAACTGTATCCATTAAAATGACTCTTCCATCACTCAAAAGCCAATGTTTGACAAAAGGCGCTTCAGACTATATCCAAAACCAATGTTTTTGCAGGGACCTAGTCGCACTACATCCCCCACACCCCCTGATAATCATATATACCAACAATGAGGTCACACAACAGTGGGAAAAGGCATAAACCCTTCCCTAGTATAACTTTGACTTTGTCAATATTTTGTGTTTTGATGTTTCTGAGCTTAGATATTTTGGTGTCAATGTTTTTTCTGTCCATCTTATGCTGTATAGATCATTCCACTACTCCTATCTATGTGCATGTGTGTGTGTGTGTGTGTGTGTGTGTGTGTGTGTGTGTGTGTGTGTGTGTGTGTGTGTGTGTGCGAGCGTGCGTGTGTGTGTGTGTGTGTGTGTGTGTGTGTGTGTGTGTGTGTGTGTGTGTGTGTGTGTGTGAGTGTGTGTGTGTGTGTGTGTGAGTGTGTGTGTGTGTGTGTGTGTATGTGTGTGTGTGTGTGTGCAGTGTGTGTGTGTGTGTGTGTGTGTGTGTGTGTGTGTGTGTGTGTGTGTGTGTGTGTGTGTGTGTGTGTGTGTGCATGGATGCTATCCTCTTTGCCATATACCTGGTAGTTGAGGTGGATGATTGCTGGCTTATCACAATGCACTGTTTGAGGTCATATTCTGATTAGTTATATGTAGTGATTACACACATAGTCATTAAGAGATAATGCATGAGTGTAGATGCTTTCAGGGGAGTGCATTTTGTCTTATATAGGAGGAGATGATGCA
Organism: Protopterus annectens; assembly: GCF_019279795.1. Classification (NCBI taxonomy): domain Eukaryota; kingdom Metazoa; phylum Chordata; order Ceratodontiformes; family Protopteridae; genus Protopterus; species Protopterus annectens. The sequence continues at coordinate 526,629,714 of NC_056742.1, read as the reverse complement.
TTCCTGTATATACATTCATGTACACTGTAGTAGCTGAAAGCAGTTGCTGTCATTTTAAGGATGGTTTATTTACATGGTGAAGGAATAAAATAAACCTGTTTCTTTTTCACAACACAAAACTCTGGAACATCAAGTTAATCACACTTCACAAAACTCAGGTACATTGAATTACCCACAATTATTTTTGGAAAATGCATTCCAATTCATACATAATATTTATTCCAGGTTCAGTTGAAACTCTTCTCTTACACACAGGGTTCTAGGGAGTTCATTTCAAATCAAATGCAGTGTTCCCTTACACATTGGGTTTATTGAAAACAGTGGGCTGGTATTAAAGGAGTTGCTCTGAAAGGGGTCACAAAGTCAAAGCTTTGTCTAACTATTTTCTCTTTAGACTTTCACACAGACACAGATAAACTGAAGTATGTTCTTGTACTTCCAGAACAGCAGGAATGCCCTTACATGGTGTCACCTTTATAAGGCAACAGCTCCTTTTCCCTCACAGGTACACCCTCTGGATTGCACTCCTGGTATATGTAACTCCTTTCACAGTCCTCCTTGGACTCTCTTCAGCCAACAAGGTCATCGGTCTGCCGAGGAGCAGGATATTCAGCTTTAAATAGCTCTATTTGTAAATATCCTGCATTAAGCTCCTACCCAGTTCTAAGCTGCCTGTTTTTTGTTCCAGAGCAAGCCCCTTAAAAAGACATTGTCTACCACTGTGCAGCATGACTCTCCCAACAAGAAACTATTGTTTCAAGCCCCAGAAAAGGAGATGTATGCCCAGGGCATCCTTTTTGTATTTAAATGGCTGCAATCTGGCAGATGGATCATCTTAAAACTAAAGGACTGGAGAGTCAGTGTCCACTGATACAACTTAGGTTTGGTGTCCTTTAAGCAGTACAGCCATTAAAGCAGGCATGATCTACAATAACAGGAACTCCATTCCCAGCAGGTAATACTTAAAGGTACTGAAAGCTCACTTAACGGCTAAACACTTTCATGCTATAGCCAAGTTGCATGTCTTGGCATTATTGAGTTTTGATACAGTAGATAGAGTGTTCCCTCTCATCTACAGCCTATGAAATAATTATTTTGTAAAGACCATGTTTTGAACAGAGGATGTGTTAAGCTGTTACAGACTTACTCAGCTTGACTTGTCAATTTCACTTTCCAACAAGTGTTATCTTTAGTTAGGTTTGTCAGCAGAAAGATGATAGTAGCAAAATTGGAAATAATAGCTTGTCAAGCCAAATTTATTTAGTTATTTATTTATTGTCTGCATTTGTTTACTGGGGTAGTCTGACTGGATAGACAAGGTGCCCATTTTCAGTGGCGGCCCAGGGAGAAAAACTCGACAATAAAATGAGAAAACAGTAAAACAACAGTTAATACATTTTAGACAATAAGCATAATTACATTTTTAGGTCAATAGAGGTTAGTCACAGTTCAATAAAGATATGAAAATAGTACATAATTGAATTAAAAATATCATACAGTGTTACATTTGAGGACAAGAAAATGAAAACAGATTATTAATAATTAACAAATTATGCTATTTATTAAACAAGGCTTTATGACAGGATTTTTTTTTTTAATTTTAAGGTTGACATTAACTGTAAAAAGTTTTTTCATGTATAAAGCTCAGCAGACCAGACTGTGTTTATTCCAGGAGGAGTATGTGAAGCATTTATTTTTATTATTTTTTTAATTTATTTTCATTTACTTTTGTCTGACTGGGTGGTAGCCCATTTTCAGCAGAGGCCCAGGAGAAAAGCTGCAGAATAAGTACATTAATTGTTAGAAAATCATTTACAGAGAAGAATATTTGGAGATTTTACAATATGTAGAGGATTTTGCAAAAACACAGTTTAGCAGAGAACAATAATTAGAAGGTTTTACAAAAAAACAATGCAAGTAAGAGGCTAATAATTGAATATGTTTCAAAAGAAACAAATTATAGAGCATATAATAAGTTACTTTTTGTGTACAGAGCTTTGATTTTGAGACATATAGTTTACAGAGGCTGAAGGTTAAATAAGTTTGCCAGATGAAAGTAATGTAGGTGGTTTTCAGTGAGTAAAGAAGTTATATAGAGAGTAGAAAGGTTGAGAAATGATAAAATAATGAAATTAAAACCTTTTAACTTACACTTTTGGGTTTGCATGGGCTAATTTTGCACTGCCTCATTTTTTTGCCATTTCGCTTTTTCTTGGCCTATTATACAACTCAAATATCAGGCTTGTGCCATATCTAACTTGAACTGGGAAAGTTTAGCTGTCAGTACATAATGATGCACAAAATTTTATAATGGCTTCAACACTGGGTAGATCATTTTCCTAGTCTTCAGAGAATATTACAACCTCATCTATGTATGCTATGGCATATCTACTGTGGTGGGGGGATCAAATAAGTAAGACAAGACTCTGCAAAGTAACAATCCATCTGGCGCAGAAAATGCTAGTTTTATTTAGTGTTTGAGGCCAGTGGGATTCACCAATAACCTTTGCTTAAATCTAACGTAGACAGAAAACTATTCATACTCAAATTTTCAGTACATTCATCTAGTCAAGGCAAGGGTGATAAAGCAAACTGTATACAGCCATCAGACTTGGGGACCATTTTATATATATGCTTCCTCTTCTATAACTCGACTTCTGAAAATCACAAAGATGGCAATCTCGAGACGAAAATCCTGTAGAAGGAAACACCGAATGGCTGAAGCTTAACCAAGGCATGTAAACAATTGCCCAACATGGGGAATTATGCCCTTTCTCTACTGTAGTATGGTCCCGGAGTTAGTATATATAGTTGGGGGATTTGGGGCATAGCCCCCATCCAGGCAGTGTTTAGAGGGTGTGGTGAGCATTTGTATTTGTTTTGGGCAAGTGTTTACTTGCCCTGGATAAAATTCGGTTGCTTGGTGTTTCCTGGTTCGGGATTCTTGTCTCAGGATTGTAATCTTTGTGATTTTCGGATTTCGGGATTTAGAAGTAGACCTGTATGTATATATATATATATATATATATATATATATATATATATATATATATATATATATATATATATATATATATTTACAGTCGACTCCAGTTAAATACATAGTCTCGGGACCGAGATTAGTTAATGCAATTAAGCAGAGTATGCTTTTAAGCGAAGTTGATATGAGAAACAGTTACATTAATGCTGGATACACAGTAATCACCCAAAAACACAAGTACAGTGATACATTTCAGAAACTTTACAGAAAGTTACTGCTTACAGCTGTTTGCTGTTTCATATGATATACAAATATGTGAGCAGGAACTCTGTCATTAACAAGATTATTTACAGCTAGTTGCAAGAGAAATCCTCTTTGCAAACTGGTACTGTACTACAGTATCATTACTATCATTACTACAGTATCATTACTATCATTACTACAGGAGCGTTCTTCTACCTGCCACAGGCTTCAGTACAATTTATTCACTTTATTATAGCTTTATTCTACTTAGCATTCAGTCTGTGTACTTTCTGATGTCTCCAGCTTAGAAAATCAGTATGGGATGACTTCCATCTAAAATAGATTTTATTCCCTATTTTCACAATGTGCCTTTTCTGTCTTTTTATGATAGGTAAGGCAATGTGTACAGTGATACATTTCAGAAACTTTATAGGAAATGTACTGTATAAAACACAGTAGTCAATACAGTCCCTCATGGTTTAGAGGAAAAACTTTGTTATTGATGTTTGAACACTCTTTGATGTTTCAGATGAAATACAGTGTCCTTCAGTTCATAGAAAGTGTAAAACAATTCACATCCCTTTTGTTCCATGAATTTGAGCAACATATCCAGAGACTGAATAACATCATGGAAGTGTACTGGAGCAGTAGAGACATCTTCGTTTTGATTGCCAGCAGCAGTAATAGTCTTTATAAGAACGTTCTTCAACATTCTTGTAATATCCCTTAGATAACTGATAGACTTCCTGCTCACGTAATGACTGTAGTACATACACGTAAATACAGTGCATGGTCAAAGCGCGCAGCCATACTGGCTATGCAGTTATGAAAAGTAAACTAACATGGCAGTGATCCGAATGGGATTTGAGATGACTATGCATGTAAATGAAATATGCAGTTAACCAATATGTGTAATGCGGAATACACTCCAATGCATTTCCTTTGACTAAAAATGGGACTGAATGGACTCTATGCGTTTAAGTGAAATATGCTTTTATCTGATATGTATTTAAGTGGAACTGACTGAATATACATATATACAGATATAGGGCAAACATCTTTAAGTTTCAAACAGCGTATTGCTTTGCACATGAGTGACATAAATTGCCACCATCAAAGAAGTGCGTTATATAAACACATGTTGGTACACCCAACAGCACACTTTGTATTTCTGGGGATAGATAAAGTGATAGGTGACAACCTTTCTATGATGCATAAACAAAACATTTTGGTGAAAAAAGAAAGACAATGGATAGTAAACTTGGGGCCTCTGTTTAAACCTGGATTGAATAACCATCGGTAAGTGTATGCCATGTTTGATAACTGTATTAGGATGTATGAAATATATTAGATCTGTTAAAACTAAGGTATATAATCATTGTAGGATATGTATCTTAACAATGTAAATAATGCTGTTCAATTATTTTCTTCCATGTGGGTGTGAAGTTCTATTTACTGTTGCTTTAAATGAGTATGTATAAAAGGAGGGGGGAGGGCACTTCCTAACACATGCAGTGATGATGCTAAGGCAAAACCTGGTTTGCTGGTGAGGTGACTTGACCTGTGTATAAAAAATGACTGTTTGTATTTGCATGTAAGCATAGAAAATTTGATAAATAATATATACAAAGATAAGTACAGACTCTTTCAGTTCTTGTTTCTGAGACCTTGATAACATCTCTCATATTTTAACTTCTTGGCATGCTGTGGTGACCTTAACTTCCCCTGTAAATGTACTACAGAAACTTCAGATTCTACCCACAAAATATTTATGAGATACAGTTGTTTGGCTTCCTATTTCTCCAGTTGCCTCACCTTATAATGTTCTTAATTTCTCTATAATCTCAAAAGGGACTTGCCATTTTGCAAGGAGTTTGCTTTCAGCACTGAGTACTAATGCAAGAACTTTATCTCAAAGTATGAACTCTCTAAGATAAGCATTTCTGAAATGTGCTCTCTGTTGTGTGTGTGATGCTTTCCTCATATGTTCTCATAATACAGACATTGTAGTTCTCAACAGATCTTGCAAATCCATAAAATGCTGTATTATACTTTAAAGTGGGGTGTTTTTTTCTGCCCATGTTTCTTATACTATATCTACCAAATCTTGGGGATGTCTTTCATATAACAATTCATGTTATGCAAATCTAGCTTGGAATACTTCTCTTACATCAAAGTGAAGATATGGCAATATGTGATCCCAGATTTTCCCATCAGACTCTAGAACCTTTTGAAAGATAGACTAAGTTTTGTTAAAGTGTTTAACTCATCGACATTGTTTGAGGGTGGTGTACAAATGGGGTCTATATTAGAACATTGAAGTTTTAAAACATCAAATATTCTAATATCGACACCAAAACAATGAACGCTGAAAATAGAGAAGCTGCAGAACACCAATTTTTTTCCTAGGGAAAGAATTTGGTTGGCCGTTTCTGTGGCTTCACTATTTTCAGCACTGTGGTGGAAAGTTACGGGTCAGGTTCAGGTAAGTGTGCGACTGTGCAGATGTTAGGGTTAGGGCACGGGTTAGGTGAGTTAGGGTTAGGGCGCGGATGAGGTGAGTGTGCGCTAGTGACAGACTTTAGGGTTAGGGCGGGGTAGGTGAGTTAGGGATAGGGCGCGGGTCAGGTAAGTGTGCGATAGTGACGGACCTTAGGGTTAGGGTTTGAGTTAACGTAAGTGGATAGATAGTAGTGTATGTGCAGTTTAGTGTAGGGTTAGATGTAGGATTTTAAGTGTATGTATGTGGATTGCTGTATTTTTTTGGTGTGCTTGTGTTGTGTGTGTGTTTCTCGGAACAGCAAATTTTTTCCCAGGGAAAAAATTCGCTTTTCTGAGCTTTCGATGAAATCATATTTCGAGATTCTAAGGTCGAGCTTATGGTGTTCAATGTTTTGGAATTTCAATAATATGATATAGACCCGTACAGATGTTCTTAGCTGTTTCACTTTCAAGCTTTGGTAAAGTTCATGTATTACTCTGGACATGAATGTGGAGCCTTATTCAGTAAGAATTTCTCTGGGAATTCTTACCATGGAAAACAGCTTTACTAGTTGTTTTGCTATGGACTTTGCATTGATTCTTCTCAGGAGTACAGCCTCAGGAAATTTTGTTGCATAATAAATAATTACCAGGATATACTGTTGGCCATTATTTGATTTCACAACAGCCGCGGTGGTGCAACGGTTAGCGTCACCTCACAGCAAGAGGTTCTCCCTTTTGATTCTCGGCTGGAGCACCTTAGGTGCATGCGTGAATGGGTGTGCCTTCTTTGAAGGTTGGGCATCGGGTTGGCAACTTGGCACTGTAAAAAATCCACTGCCAATCATTAGCGGACCGGAATTCCACTGTGGTGACCCCTAACCTGGAAAAGCCAAAAGACATTACTTTACTATTATTTGATTTCACAAGTGGATATATAGCTTAATAATATGATTAATAATATAGTACATACAGAGATGCAAGGTCTAGTGCTAATAATACAAAATGGACCTCTTCAATGGGAAGGGTATCAGAAGATTCTTAAATCCTGGGTTGGATGGTACTCTTTGACACTTTGGGCACGCTGCCCAAAAGTTCTTTATTACCTTCATAATATCAGATCTATAGCTTTTGTCTTATCCATGCCTAAGTGATCACCTAGAATGTCCTAATGATTACCAAGAATATGGTTGTGTGCTAATTTCATTACAAGTGCTCTAAAAAGTTTAGAACTAACAACTGTATCAATATCTGTCCCTTCTCTTTGATTAACCTGTATAGCTCAAAGTAAAAGAATGTAAAGGGAACAGCCTGGTCTTTTGGTTCTGTATCCACCTTATCTGTGTTCTTCCTATACCTGCTTAGTGTACTAAGCTCCTACTGAGCTTACCTAACTTTGACAGGGCTTATCTGGAAGTAAGACCAGTCAGTATTGTCTCCATACTCTGAAGTAAAGTGGAAACCATGGCATCTTCTTAGCTTGCACAAAACCACAAAACTTTAATCATTAAAAAACTGTGGGCCCTAAATCCATCACCATCAAAGTGAAAGTCCAAAAAATAAAAAATAAAAGTAGAAAAATAAAAATATTTGCAGGCTGCGCATGACATACCGCGGCTTTCAGCTTGCTCAGAGCCTGTGCCAGCCTGACAATATAGTCATATCATGGCCTGAGATGATTGATGAATACCTCAAAAATCAAAAATCCATGATCCTCACAAGAGCGGAGACTTAAACCAAACCTTGAATTATTAATAGAACAGAACATGCTGGGAGACACACAGATCAGACCCATCCCTATGCTGAAACAAAATCACAAAACCCGGTACATGTGCAGGCAGAGCACTCGCCTCCCTTGTTCACTTGACTCAAATGGATGGGAGATGGAGAGATATAACCCCAGGGATTTACTCAGTGTCACTGCTTGACAGAGGCAACAGCAAATAATAGGCATAGTTTTATTCTAACTAAAGGGAAAAGAGTTTATATCTGTATTGTAATGGAGTTTTTTGCCTAAGACAAGGGTTCTAGGAAGCTTTTTTACTCAAGGAGATGACTTGGAAGACATTATTGAGCTGCAGATTTTCTGCCTAGAAATCTAAAAAGACAGTGTGCAAGGTGCCCCCATGAAACACTCACTATTGGTATGAGATACTATTTAGCAGTATTTGTTTCCAGTCTAGAAGTTTGAGACTTTTCTTTTCACCAAGTAAAAGCAAGCTGGCTATCCAAAAAAGGGAGCATGTGTTGTGTTCTAGTCCCCAAAATGGCAGCAGTCAAGCAGCTGCCTTCAGTCACTGCTGCAAATGAAATCTTCTTGTACACAAAGTATGGGTATCCTCCCCCTTCTTCTAGTTCATCCCTTATAAATGGCACCTCATAAAAATGAGTCTCTTTCACTGGGATACTGGATACTTCTCTATATTTTCCACACGGGTGGTTTATATGATTTTCCTTTAGAAGCTTGCCTTTGTTTCTGACTGACTGTTTGAAGTGGGGTATAACATCAACAAGCTGAAGGTTCTGTTCAGGTTCTCCTTTTTTAATTTAATTCAGTATGAAAACTGACTCTTCTTCAGTTATTATAGCTATTTCCTTTACAGTATTCTTAACTAGGGGCCCTTTCATGTGATTTTCTACACTAACTACCTTTATCACTTTAACTATTGGAGTCTATTGTTAACTTCACAATTTTTGCCATTTCCTATGCTGAGTTCCTTCAGTATTTTATCAGGAGTCTTTTAACAAAATTCTTTATTAGATTTATCTAACCCTTTCACTCAGAGCCAGATGTTAGCTCCATATGTGTGTTTTTAGGCCCACTTTATCTCTTTACTGGGGTGTGTGTATATCTCACTGTATGCCTGTCTGACCCCTCCCCAGCTTCCATAGTTATTTAAATTTTGGGAAATCTTGGCCAATTATTACATTATGAGAAAAAACAAGCATTAGAGCAATACAGTGTGATATTTTACCTAAGAGATTCTCCATTTCTGTTTGTATTACAGGACATTCTCTACCCATGACTTCAAATGTCTGCTTACTAGCTGTTTTGTGTTTGCAAACATATTATGATTTAACCAGTGTAATAATGATTCCTGAAACCAATAATCCCAATAATTATTTTCCTTCTACCAC